>NW_028190429.1:0-63787 GCF_048542155.1 Nylanderia fulva | reverse complement strand
ATTGCCCCCTTTTTAAACGCGGGTAAATGAGAGCTTTTCGTACGAAGAGAAAAAAAACCACTGGTGAAAATACACGAAAAAGTGTTTATCAGAAAATTTTAGAATATAAAAGACGGTGGAAGGGGGAAATTTGGGGTTTTTAGAAAAAACTTAATTTGCTTTTTCTTTGTTTTTAAAGGTGAAAACTTTTTTGTAAAAAATGAAATAGTGTTAAACCCGACAAATAATATTTTTTACAAAAAGGTTTTTGGTTTATCAAATCTCAGTCAATTCCCAAAGATAAAGAGTTTCTTAATAATTACGATCGCATTAAAAAAATTTCTACATTTGTGTTTGCTAATTACGAGCTCACGAGGCGAGACGATTCTTTTTGCACGCGAAATGCCCGACCTGTTTTTTTTCTCCGTACAGCAGATTGACGGTCTGTCTTTTTTTTTTCGAAAGACGAAGGGACATATTCTCGTTGTCGATGTTTTGCCAGTTAAAAGTTGTTAAATTTTGGGTTAAACATCACGGGAAAAACTAAATTTTTTTGGAGATTCAGCACTGTAGTTAAGCGAAAATAGAAAAAGCCGCCCTCATCGTTATCTCCCGGGAAAAATTTTCCCCAACCCCGTCACAAGTGCCGAAAACACGTCAAAAGGAGCAAGCATGTCGCAAGGTCGCAAGCATGGGTCGAAGCAGCGACATGTTTTCCCCCCATACGCAAAAAATCCCCCTTATTTTAAAATATAAATAACGTAAATCAGCAGCAGCCGCGCTCGCCCCATAAAAGGGGGGGGGGGGGACGCAATCCCCTTTGTATAAACTTTGTCGGCTCGCCAAAAAAAAAACGGCGGCAGCCCCCTTTTGTTCCCATAATTCTTAGAATTTTAAATTAAAACCCGAATTTTTATCTTTCTTATTTGGAATAAAATATCGTTAAAAGATTTTTATCTTTAATATACTTAAATTTCTTGTAATAATATATGTTTTAGTGTTTTAAACAAAGTAGGTATACCCCCATGGGGGGTTTTAACCCGGGGGGAATGAGGGGGGGGGAGGGGCGGGGGGGAATCGGGGGCGAGGGGGGGGGACGTCCCGGGGGGAGGGGGGGCTTATCAGTAGATAAGTTACTTTGTTTTTAAAAAAATATCAATAACCTATAAAGGATCATGTTTTCCGATATTTTAAAACAAAATAGAAAGGGGATCAGTTACCTGATATGTTCTAAACAAAAATAAAATAAGATAAGGGGGCGTCTTTTAGCGGGGATCAAATTTTTCCCCTGTACCGCCCGGTAAGGTGGCAATGATCGCGGACGCGTGTATCGTCTTCGTCAAACGGTTTCTCACAAATGTGACAATGCGTCGCGGTGCGAAATTTTAACCACTCGTCAGGCGTTAAATTTACCATGGGGACATTGGTCGTTAAAATATTTTTTACGCGGATTGCTAAATTTTTAAGCTGTTCGGCGAACCACGCGACGCAATCGACACTACGGCGGGAATTGTACGCGGACAACGAACTGTCGTACGAACACTGTACGTAATACGCGATGCTGAACACTTGATGGTGTTGATGATTTTTGGCATCTTCGGTCTTTGCCAAAACACACTCGAGATCGGCGTACACTACAAACGGCAGCCGCTCCTTCCTCGTGTAGTTGTCGAAGCTGAGCCACTTGTCCTTGTCGCTCGGCAACCGGATAGCGCAGTCGTTCAGTTTCCCGCAATCCTCCGTATGCGCCTGCAACTGGTCCTCAGAATAGAAATAATGTAGGCATCTGTAAAAAAAAATAAAAAATTTAATTAGAAATATTTTAAATATAATTTAAGTTTACTATATACTTACCGATCGCAAATAAATTTTCTACATTTGTGTTTGCTCAGTTGCGAGCTCACGAGACGTGACAGATTTTTTATGCACGCGAAATGTCCAACGCTGTTTTCGTCCTCCACGTACAGCAGATTGACGTGCCTGTCCTTCTTTTTTTCCGAAAGACGCAACGGGACGATGTTCTCGTTCTCGATGATGTATACGTTTACGGAGATGTCGTTTGCAAGTTCGAATTTTTTTATTTGATTCACAGTCACTGGAAACTCAATGTTTTGGAGATTCAGCACTGTTGTGTAATGTGGATAAGAGGATTCTCGTTCCATATGTCTTTCAGCGGGGTACAGAGCGGCCACCACCGACCATGCGAAACACGCATTGTCCGCTGATTGCACATTAACCACCGCTCTCTTTGCCATAATTTTTTGCGGTAATTTGACATGACATCCCGCGCGCATAGGATTGTACTTATTTACATTCACTGTCAAATCTATTATCCGCGACAATGCCCAGCCGCTATCGCGTTCCTGGAACTCTTCTAGCGATGCTAGCGTGGGCTCGATTACGCGGCGCTCGTACCACTCGCGTACATCGGACGTGCGAAAGAGTTCAAAGTTTCTCGTGTTAATACTTTTATTGGCGCGCTTGTCACCGGACACAAATTCACCGTTGAAAACAGTGTTCACTTTTACACTGATGTGTCTCTGCAGCACATTCTCCACGTTCTCGACTACAATGTCTGCGGCATTTTCCAAAAACTGACGCGGTTCGATGTGGTCTGCGTTAATTACCGCGCCGGTCAGTATACGGCTATCGAACGCCGTATCGATTTCGCGCCAAACGAGTCTTTGCGCGTTATTGCCACCGCCACTGAATCCGCCGCCACTAGGCATGGATTCACCGACATATCGTCTCTGCAAGCGCACCTTTGCACCCTCGAGTCGCGCTATTCTCGCCACCAGAGATTGTCTATGTCCAATCGAGAGACGCGGACGCTTGGCACGGCTGCGTTCTTCCAGCTCTTCAATAAACCGTTCGCACTCTTGCAGCCATCCGAAATATTCGCCCAAGTTAGCAACTTGGCGGGAACGCTCCAACAGGTCGCGCTCAATGTTCTCCATTTTTGTAAAAAAAACACTTATTACAAAAAAAACTTCTTTGCACACTAAACTTTTTTTCTTGCACCTCGAATAAAGCGTGCGCTCGCCAGTGGTACTATGGCCTGGCAGCTGCATCGGTCCTCATTATATATCCCGATCATCCCTTTGTTCGTGGGGATGATGATGATGCAATTGTTAATTCGCGAGAAATATTTGTGTGATATCTTCGGAGAAAATTTAGATATCGCTGATAATTCTTAGAAATACATAGATAAGGCCGCCCGTTACCTTTCATTTCACCCCGTCGGATCGGATCGACACGCCGGATCGGATTAACATGTCGCAACCTGTACGGATCAACCCGCTTGATTGTCGGCGAACCTTTTGTTCTTAGTAATTCGCAGAATTATCTTATCAAACTTAGATATCCGATTGTCGGCGCTCAGCCTGAAACGGCGGCAGCCATTCGCAGAATTTTTATCTTATCAAATTTAGATGAAGAAACGCAACCCCCTTAGTAATAGATATCTGAATGTCGGCGCTCAGCTTGGATACGGCGGCAGCCATTCGCAGAATTTTTATCTTATCTTCGGAGAAAATTTATGAAAATTTTGATACCTTACAAAGACGCCGCTTATCTTTGATACCTTACAAAGATGCCGCTTATCTTATCTTGGATTTTCGGAGAAAATTTATGAAAACTTTGATACCTTACAAAGACGCCGCTTATCTTATCTTATCTTTGTTTATGAACATATCAGGTAACATGATCCCCTTATCTTATCTTGTTTATAAATATATCAGGTAACATGATCCTCTTATCAGGTTATCTGATATGTTTATAAACAAAGATAAGCTTATCTACTGATAAGACCCCCTCCCCCCGCGTGACGTCACCCCCCTCGCCCCCGATTCTCCCCCACCCCTCACCCCCCCTCATTGCCCCCGGGTTAGAACCCCCATAGTATCCCTACTTAAGATAATTAGAAAAGAATATAGAAATTATTTATTAATTATGTAAGATATGCTAAAATTATATTTTAAAATGAGATTATATTATATAAATGTACAATTTAATATTTGGGTGAAAAAAGCTAAAGAGAGAGAAGGATTTAAAATATTTATTGTTTAATATTACTTATTATTTATTTTTATTTAATGATAATTATACATATATTTCGCGCTTTATTTACTGCGGTTAGCCCTTACAGCCTTTTATGTCGGTATTTTTGTTGTGTATTAAGTTTTATAGTATATTAGCTAACAAGTGTGGGGGATCGTAAATCGGCCGAGAGTGCGCAAGTTTGGCGCACGAGGCGAAGCCGAGTGTGACAATCCGCATGATCGGCCGATTTATGACCCACACATGTTGGCTACGATATTTTGTGTGACCGATGCATGGAAAGGGAGCCCTTTCTAAAAACCCATCATGTGCGTAAAGGGCGACCGTAAAGGACTTTTCGCGCGCCAGTTGCACAAAAAATATTTAATGCTCTGTTATGAATTAACGTTTCTATAAATCATCTTAATTCGATATAATAATATTCTGATTATATATAATAATATTTGGTATAATAATATTCTGAAAAAATCTTTATATATGTATTTATGTAAACTGGTCAAAAAAATTATCGCAACACGTAATTAATATCAAAATTTCGCGTAAATTCAAAGAAGCGCATCTCCGCAAAAAATGATCGTATTTGAAAAAAAATTTGTTTTTGTTTTAAAGGATGAAGTCTCTACTTTAAAAAACTTTTATTTGATTTTGCTTTTATCCTCTTCCCCTCTCTCCACTTCTTTAAAAAGTAAGGTTTATTTTTTTATCAAAAATATTGCAAAATTTGCCGAACTCTACGGGATGAAATAAATTTTTTTCGGAAATCTTATCCAAATTTTCATAAAATGTGGGCTTATTCCTACAAATTAAAAATTAAACAAAATTTGTACGATTTTTTTCGCGGAGTTACGGCATATCAAAGCTACCCATACATTTTTTCTATTTACCACCAGCATTAACGATACCCGACGCACACCAATGATGAATGCGCGACAAATTGCTAAGGAAGATCTTTCTCACAGAATCAGTGATCAAACAATTAGAAGACGTTTACGTGAACATGGTTTAAGATCGCAAGTTCAACATTTTTCTTTCCAAATGTATGGATTATACATTTTTTTCATACATTAGAAGAGGAAATTGTCGAACTCACGATCTTAAACGACGTTCACGTAAACGTCTTCTAATTGTTTGATCACTGATTCTGTGAGGAAGATCTTCATTAGCAATTTGTCGCGCAATCATCATTGGTGCGCGTCGGGTATCGCTAATACTGGTAGTAAATGGAAAAAATGTATGGGTAACTTTGATATGCCGTAACTCCGCGAAAAAAATCGTACAAACTTTGTTTAATTTTTAATATGTAGAAAAAAGTCCGGCAAATTTTGCAATATTTTTGATAAAAAAATGAACCTTACTTTTTAAAAGAGTGGAGAGAGGGGGAGAGAATAAAAGCAAAATCAAATAAAAGTTTCTTTAAGTAGAGAATTACACATATAAAAGGCTAATAAGAGCAGAAGTAATATTACGGTTATAAAAACTAATTTATTACATTTAATCAATATGTACTGATATAAACAATAAAGTTTAAATTAATCTAAAATTATAAAAATAAACTCGAAAGTTAAAACAAATGAGACAGCGAACGTTTCGATCCAATTTTTCGGATCTTCTTCAGCGCAGTACAAAAAGCAAAATTAAAATCACCAAAGTCTAAATGTTTTTAACGTATAAACGTCTAATAAACATATTTAAACGCGGTTACATCAGTAAACGAAATAAAACGTCGTAAGAGTAACATTAATATGACTCTCACTGAGCCATCACATTTACGTTACTGTGGGAAGCGATCCTTTCTAGTTTTCTGACTACGAGGTTGGCAGGTGTTAAAATATAAAATATTAATCGCATCCTATAAATTAAAATAATTTTCTCATTACACCTCACTAATTATAAGATCCAAAATCAAGTGCGTTATAAAACAATAATCTAACACATGGTATAAAAAAAAATGCTAATAAAAACTTACATATATTTATGATGTGACAATATTTTAATTGTAACAGTAACAAAGTGACGCTAATGTAATCCTCATGTCAGTAGAACGGCTCAGAGGAAACTGAAGCTCAGTTGGAAATGAAAAGTGACAAACAATTATAATCATTTTGTATTTGTTATTTAACCTTAGAGTTTAGGTAGTCTCTCTATATCTTCGATATAAATATCAGATAGATTTTCAGTATCAGTCTGTAGATTGAGACTATTATTTTGTCTTTTTATATATATCATTTCTGATACTGATCTTTTTCTGTAATATATTTCTTTATCTAAAATATTAATGTTCTCCCAATCAAATTCATGGTTAAAATTAACGCGGTGGTCCGTTATTACTGATTTAGTATTAATATTTCTAACTATGTGTTTCTTATGTTCAGAAATTCTTGTGGTCAGTCTTCTACTAGTCTGGCCCACGTAAGAAGCGTCGCAGTTTGAACAATTAATTTTGTAAACAACGTTGGTATTATTCATTTTAGAAATAGTATCTTTATGTACTCGTATATATTTATTTAATTTATTAAAACTAAAGAAGGATAATTTAATATTCATGTTCCTAATAATATTTCTAAATTGTTCCGTCAAACCGGGTAAAAATGGTATAGTGAAAAAAGACGTTTTTTCACTATTATTATTATTATTATTGTTACCGTTAATTGTGGTATTTTTTAATTTTTTGAATAAAATTACTAGACGTTGGTTAATAGTATTAAAGATCAAGTCAAGCGGATAACAGTTTTCTAAAAGTATGTTGACAACGGTAACGAGATTCTTACTCGTATAATGAAATCGTGGATGTGACAATAAAATTGTTCTATCTACTAGACCGTATATAGTTCCCCGCTTTTGACAAAATGGATGCTGAGACAAGAAATGTAAATATCTCCCCGAGAATGTCGGCTTGTGATACCAATCAGTAATTATCTTGTTGTTTTCTAAAATTGATGTCAAATCTAAAAAGTTTATTTTATTATTATCGTCAGTTTCCAGAGTGAATTGGAGTCTATTATGATAAGAATTAAAAATCATAAGTGTGTGGTCAATTAAAGTCAATGGAACAGTCAATACAATGTCGTCAACATATCTAAAGTAAATCGGGGGTGTGAATTTTAACAATCGTAATGATTTATTCTCAAGATCTTGTAAAACTAGATCTGCAATCACTGGTGAGAGAAGAGAACCCATGGGCGTTTCAAAGGTTTGGCGGTAGATAACGTTATTAAAAATAAAAAAATCAAATTTATAGACTCTCAATAGATCTTTATAATAACATTCCGATTCACGTTTGCAACGAATTTTTTAATAGACAAAGTGGTCCGCTATATACTCATTTTTTAAAAGAATATGAAAGATACAATAAAAAATTTAATTTCTTACTACAGAAAAAACTAAACATTCGTGACATAAAACCGATACACTATACTTATCAATATAATAATTCAGATTCAAAATATAAGCTATCAATACTTTATTTGAATTAAAGAGCATTTAATTAGTATATTGTTTAAAGTAGAGACTTCATCCTTTAAAACAAAAACAAATTTTTTTTTAAATACGATAATTTTTCGCGGAGATGCGCCTTTTTGAATTTACGCGAAATTTTGATATTAATTACGTGTTGCAATAATTTTTGTTACTAATGTATGTATATAATTAATGTATAATTTTAAGATAAAAAATAAAAGAGTACTTTTTGATAGTTTTAATAATTTTCTTTATAATAAAACTATAGAAAGAAAATTAAATCAGATATAAAATAATTAAAGTATGTATTTCTTTACATAATAAACTCGTAAATGAAGAAGAGTATACAAACAAGTTTGTCGCGCATAATATCGCTGCCTGATTTTTATTAATTCTTTTCATACCTATCTTCTGTAAAATGTCGCGATCGAAGTATAATCCTTACATTTCAGGATCGTGCGATTGCACTTAAAATCGGATCTTGTATGTACGAGTACATACATATATATATATGTGTATGTACATACAATCCATGTATATATACATATATATATGTATATATATATGTACATACAATTCCAAGATAAAGAGCCCGGATCAGATTTTAGAGGCACCCTATATATATATATATATATATATATATAAATTTTGTAAACTATATATATATATATATATATATATATACCCTATATATATATATATAATATATATATATTATCATTATATTCAAATATATATATATATATATTTGAAACTTTTTTATATTTAAAGCAGTTTCCAAGATAAAGAGCCCGGATCAAATTTTAGAGGCACCCTATATATATATATGTATTCATATATTCCGTTTCAAACATAAGTTGTAGGGCTTCGAGGGTGACATAAGATTATACGATTATGTGATTTGACCTTGAATAGTCATTTGAAGATTACGTATAGTCACCTTCAATTTCTTAAATAAAACTACATATTTTTTATTGCATATTTTGTGAACTATCTCAAGAGCTTTCTAAAACCTTATAATAAAGTATTTTTTCATAGAGTACTTTTTGAGTTATAAAGGTTTGAAGCTAACAATTTTTTGACATAAAATGTAAAATATCTTGTAAAATATTCAGTTTTCGGTAATGATACCTTAATACTTTTCTACACAGTATAATGAGATTAATCAATTGGTATAAAAAAAAACAGATAATTGTTAAAAAAAAAAATGTAATACTCAATATGCAGCTGTATACTTTTTTATAAGCAACTATGGGTTTTTTTAAATCAATTGATTTGTCTCATTATTCCGCAAAACAGTATTAAGGTATGATTACCAAAAACTAAATATTTTACAAGATATTTTATATTTTATGTCAGAAGATTATTAACTTCAAACCTTTATAAATCAAAAAGTACTTAATAAAAAAATGTTTTGTTATAGTGTTTTGGAAAGCTCTTGAAATAACCTATAAGAATATATGAAAAATAGGTAGTTTTATTTAAAAAATTAAAGATGACCTTCACGTGACTTTCAAATGACTATTCAAGGTCAAATCAATGCATCGATCTTATGTCCTCCTCAAAATCCCACAACTTTTGTTTGAAACATTTTTTTGTGTTTAAGGCCATTTCCAAGATAAAAAGCCCGGGTCGACTTTAAAGACACCCTGTATATATGTATGTATGTACATGTGTATGTACATGTGTATGTACATGTGTATGTACATGTGTATATATGTATATGTATATATATATATATATATATATATATACATATATATGTAGTATATGTGTATGTTTTAATTCCTTATATATATAAATTTAGACTCAGCTGCCCTTTATCGCGAGTCACGTACCCATTGCCGTTTCGCTTACGACGGTGGTGCACTTCGTTCAAGTAATTCAATCGGGTAAATTTCGTCAATATGACTACGGTGCTACAAAAAATCTCTTGATATATAAATCGATGGAACCTCCAGAGTACAATCTATCGAGTATCACGCTACCAATGGCGATATACTATGGCAACAATGACTTGATGCTAGATCCTATTGTAAGTAATGAAAAGAGTATTTATTTATTGATAAAAAAAATTGTAGAAATTATAAGATTTTATAGTAAAGATTGTGACTTGACTTTGTATACATATATGTAGATTAAATTTCGTATTTTTATAATCGAAATATATAGCTCTTAAATAAAATTATTGTGTATGATAATTCAAAAAATGTTTCTTCAAGGATGTGAAGAGGGTTTACAATTTACTTCCCAACGTAATAGATATGTACGAAGTGCCGTGGCCCAATTTTAATCACGTGGATTTTGTATTTGCTAATAATGCGCCAAAACTTTTGTACGAAAGAGTTTTGAAGGTCATAAAAGGAAAATATCAAAGCAATGTAACAACGATATGAAAATAGATACATTTTAATGATGTAGATGTTAAATAAATAAATAAATTAATGATAAATAAATAAATAAATAAATGATAAATTAATTAATAAATAATTTAAATTCAGTGTTTTTAAGTATTCAAAAATATCGGTCCCTATATAGTTCTCCACTCCTTTTGTATTATATTATTATAATTTTAGCAATATATAGATTTTTGATACATGTATATATAGTGAATTATATACATATTATGTCTTTATATAATATATGAAAAATCTACTCGCAGGCACGCATGCACGCTCGCACGCACGTATGCACGCACGCATACATAGTCTTTCAACGTCAACGCAATGTCTTTCAACATTCGTATAAAACATTTTTTTTAAACTAGTAGCGTGGTTTTGGTCAAATTAAGGGATTTCAGTATTTGTTGTACATCTTGTGTATACAAGTTATGTATATATAGGGTGTTTCAAAACTGGCGGAAAAGTTTTTAATGTTAGATTTCTGGTCATTTGGAGACGATTTTTCGTTAGAGAAAATGTTAAAAAAGACCATCATTTATAGCATGTTGCTAATTTTCGCTATTATATATTTTTATAACTAAGCTTCATATTAAAATCTATTAAAGTAAACTCTACTTAAAATTAACTGAAAGATGTAGTTCTGTTAGCATTTTATTTCCACAAGGCTTAGTTTCCAAAAAAGCCTTCATTTTCAACTGCTTACAATTCGAAAATTATTGATGTCTCAACATTTTCGCTGAGGAAAAATCGTTTTCGACTGATACCAGAAATCTGCCATTAAAAACTTTTCCGCCAATTCAAAACACCCTGTATATGTGGAAATGTATACGCAAACGTAAGAAGCAATTTTGCAATTCATTACATATCATTAAATTGATATATGTCTATTTATAAATCTAATGAGTAATTATATATATATATATATATATGTAGTAACTTTTTTACAAATGATACTTTTTTTAAAGAGCTTTTATTAATTAATGTAAGTACAATAAAATGTGTTATCAATTAAAATAAATGAAGTCTTCTAATAATAAACAAATGATCTGTAACATAGCAACGAAATGGTGTAAAAACGTATAAGGTGTAAGTGTATATGTGGTGTAAGTGTGGATCTAAAAATGCTACAGTAATGTCACAGTAACGCCACAGTACGCCCCCCCAAGCGACGACTACGTTGCGAAAAGGACTTTCTTCTTAGCTGGGTAAGTTCGTAATGATTTCCCGAAAGAAGCAGTAGAAGTACTAGGGTAATCTGGTGAAATAGTAGATGCAGGTATGACTGATGTGGTTGTAGGAACTGCAGGTACAACTGATGGTACAACTGATGTGGTTGTAGATGTAGATGAAGTTCTCGAAGAGGATGAAAGAAGAACAAAAGAATCTTCCTTGGGAAAAAAGGCTGGTTTCAGACGTTCCGTTGAGACGTTGACTAATTTTCCTGAAATGTCAATAGTAAACAAAAAATCAGAAATTCGTTTGTTAACAAGAAAAGGATCAAAATATGGTGATTGAAGAGATTTCTTCACAGCATCTTCACGAAGCCATACGTGAGTACAATCGTAAAGATTCTTGTGTACAAAAGGTGATTTTTTGGTGTGATGATGGGTAGGAGAAGATCTAATATTCCTCATATGTATTCTATGTTTCTCTAAAAATATTTCAGGATCTGCTGGAAAATCTTCCTCAATAAAGAATTCACCAGGAATCCGAAGAGTAGTTCCATAGAGTAATTCAGCAGGTGAAGTTTTCAAGTCTTCTTTGTGAAGCACGAACGAAGACCAAGAAGAACAGTAGGTAAAGATTCCAACCAATTCTTCGTCTGATGACACATAATTGCAGTCTTGACAGTCCTATGCCATCTTTCCAAAATTCCGTTTGTAGCTGGATGATAAGCAGAAGTTCTCTTGCAATCACATCCAATCAAATTAGTTAATGCTTTAAAGAGAGATGCTTCAAATTGTGGGCCTTGATCTGTAGTAATAGTTATAGAAGATCCATATCTAGCTACCCAATGAGAATAGAAAGCTGTCGAAACTGTTTCAGCAGTTATTTCTTTAAGTAGAATAACTTCAGGCCACCTCGAGAAACGATCTATTATTGTTAAGCAATAACGGAAATCTTGACAAGAAGGAAGAGGGCCTATTAAATCTAAATGTACATGTTAAAAACGCTGATCAGGAACCGTAATTTTAACAGGGACATTTTTTGTATGTCTTGAAATTTTGGAACGTTGGCAAGGTAGACAAGTGCGAGTCCACTCTTTAACGTCTTTATTCAATGACGGCCAAATAAATTTCTGTAGAAGTTGTTTAGCTGTAGATCTTCCACTGGGATGTGCGAGGCCATGTACTACATCAAAAACTCTCTTACGAAGAGGTTTAGGAACGTATGGACGAATTAACTCAGAGGAACAGTCACAATATATAGGTACAGATGAGCCAGTAAGCATAAGTTTCCTTAGTTGGAGTGAAGAGTTCAAAGAAAGGAGATCTTGAAGTTCTTCATCATCCTTTTGAAATTCTGCTAATTCTTCCAGAGAGACAATGATTGGCATTGAAACTGACTCAATTCTTGATAAAGCATCAGCTACAGAATTTAACTTGCCTGAAAAGTGGACAATATTAGTAGAGAATTGAGCAATAAGATCCAGTTGCCTAATTTGTCTAGGTGAAGCTTTGTCAGGTTTCTGAAGAAAAGCATAAATTAAAGGTTTGTGATCTGTCCTAATAATGAGTTGTCGTCCCTCAAGCAAATATCTGAAATATTTAATTGCTAAATAAATGCTTAAAAGTTCTCTATCATAAGTACTGTAGTTCTTTTGAGTTTTATCAAGCTTTTTAGAAAAGAATGCAATTGGTTTATTGACATTTTCAATTGTCTGTTCAAGTGATGCTCCTACAGCGAAATCAGAAGCATTACAAGTAAGAATCAAAGGAACTTGAGGAGCAGGATGAGAGAGGGTAGTCACACGGAGAAGTTCTTCTTTGCAATTCTGAAAAGCTGCTTCTGTCTCCATAGACCAAGGAATAGTTCTCCTATCTCTCTTGCGACTGTCCTTCAAAAAGTTTGTAAGTAATGCTTGATGTTTAGCTGCGTTTTTAAGGCAACGACGATAATAATTAATAATGCCAATAAATCTTCTTAAATCATGTATTCTCTCTTAGGTTTGGGATAGTCAATAATTGATTTGACTTTTTGTTCTGTAGGTTTGATTCCTTGACTAGAGACAAGATATCCGAGGAAAATAATTTCTTTTTGACCAAAAAGACATTTGGATACATTAAGTGACATTCCAGCTTTCTGTAGACGATCAAAAACAATCCGCAAATGAGTGATGTGTTCTGACTCATCTCTGGAAGCTATGAGAATATCGTCAAGATAGCAAAATGCAAAATCTAAATCATTTAACAATATATTCATAAACCTCTGAAATGTTTGAGCTGCGTTACGAAGACCAAAAGGCATAACCAAAAATTCGAAAAGTCCAAAAGGTGTAGTTACAGCGGTCTTAGGAATATCTTCCTTTGCAACGGGTACTTGATAGTACGCTTTAACAAGATCAATTTTAATAAAAGATATTCTTACCGTACAGCTCCGCAGTGAAATCCTGTATGTGAGGCAATGGATATTGATCAGGAACAGTGACCAAATTTAACGCACGATAATCTCCACAAAGTCTCCATACATTTTCCTTTTTTGGAACCATATGCAAAGGTGCTGCCCACATACTGCATGATGGTCTACAAATACCTTGGTCCATTATGAATTTAAATTCTTCTTTGGCATACTTCAGTTTCTCCGGAGAAAGTCTTCTGGGAATTGCAAATTTCGGAGGACCTTCCGTAACAATCCGATGTTCAATTCCATGTGAGTTTACCGATGAAAGAGGGGCAAAATGAGTAAGTCCTTGAAATTTTGCTAAAATCTTGTGAAAAGAAGAATCTGGAGATGTGGTACAAACTGATAACTGCAAAACTTCTTGTATCCTTCCACAATTTTTAAGACCTGTTAAGGAATCAATTAGACGTTTGTTTTTTACATCTACAAGGAGATTAAAATGTCCGAGGAAATCTGCGCCTAAAATGGGACGTTGTATGTCCGCCACGCAAAATTTCCAACGGAAAATGCTCCTGAGACCAAGATCCACGGAAAGAGTTTTAGATCCATAAGTATCAATGTGTGTTCCATTGGCAGCAAAAAGTTTTAAATTGGTTGATAACGGTTTGTATAATATTTTCTTGGGAAGCAAAGAAATGTCAGCACCAGTGTCAACAAGAAATTGTAAATTAGACGACTTGTCAAAAATAACGAGGCGATGACAAGGTAAACCGTTGTGAGTTGCCTCTATCTTCAACGGTATCTCTAGTTTTCCGTTGAATCAGTAAGACAGAGAGTTTTTGACATTGTACAAGGAATTGTACATTTCTTTGCTTTATCTCCAAATTTCTTGTGATAAAAACAAATTTGTTCCTTAGAATCCGACTTTTTATCTCTTGAATTAGATCTTAATCTTGTTTTACTTCGAGATCGACTAAAAGATCTACCGCGACGACGAAAAACTTCCAGCGCAGCAATTCTTTTCTCTAAATCAGCAAGATCCGATTGTTTTGATTTCAAAGAAGTGTTTACTTCGGTTATTTGATATCCGGTATCACGTTCGACTATTTTATCCGCGAGTTCAGCTAGCTTGATTAAAGGTACGTCCTCAACAACAGCTAATGTCGCTTGAACTTTGTATGGCAAACGTTGAAGCCAAAGTGAATGTAATATATTATCCGCTAAAGATCCACCGGATAATTGACGTATCTCACGTAAAAACTCCGTTGGTTTTTTGTCATTTAATTTAATTCCGGCTAATAATTGACGTAACCGTTTTTCTTCTGAATCCGTGAAGCGGTTAATGAGCGCCGACTTTAAAGCGTTATATTTATCGTTTTCGGGCGGATTTTCAATAATTTCCGAAACGACAATTAATGCCTTTTCATCAAGATGACGGATAACGGTATTATATTTTATTTCCTCGGAACGTATACGAAATACCAAAAATTCGCTTTCGACTTGAGCAAACCACAATTTAGATTGCTTATGCCAGAATGTAGGAAGTTTCACAAGACGAAATTCATTAGAATGGATCTGAATGGACTCACCAGACTGCTGTTGCATATTTCCAGAGGGTGAATTTAAAATTTCCGATCCTACCTGATTTAAAATGTTCTCTGTCGAAGATGTCAAAGCAGTTGAAGTAGACGGAACAGTAGAGTAAGTTGTCTCAGATCTAAAAGGAGATCTATCTAAAGGCATCTCGGTTGTTATTCCAACGACAATAAGAAACGATCCGGAAATCAAAGTCCGAAGATTCTTGACAACGTATAGAAATCTTTCCAAAATTCAGAAATTGAATTTCCCGCTCAAGAGAATATTTCTGTGTTGATCACTTATCACGTCGGGGTCACCAAAATGTAGTAACTTTTTTACAAATGATACTTTTTTTAAAGAGCTTTTATTAATTAATGTAAGTACAATAAAATGTGTTATCAATTAAAATAAATGAAGTCTTCTAATAATAAACAAATGATCTGTAACATAGCAACGAAATGGTGTAAAAACGTATAAGGTGTAAGTGTATATGTGGTGTAAGTGTGGATCTAAAAATGCTACAGTAATGTCACAGTAACGCCACATATATATATATATATATATATATATATATATATATATTTAATCGTTTTGAAGATAATAGAGCTATTATATATATATATATATATATATATATATATATATAATAACGCAAACTTCTCAAATATATATGACATTTTTCATTAGGGACTCTGAAATATTTAGTAAAACATCATTTTCTGATGACCTTACTTCAATAATTTTATTGACAATATAATGAGAGGAACAAGATGCTATAAAAAGGGTAACACATTTAATCGTTTTGAAGATAATAGAGCTATTATTATATATATATATATATATATATATATATATATATATATAATAATAGCTCTATTATCTTCAAAACGATTAAATGTGTTACCCTTTTTATAGCATCTTGTTCCTCTCATTATATTGTCAATAAAATTATTGAAGTAAGGTCATCAGAAAATGATGTTTTACTAAATATTTCAGAGTCCCTAATGAAAAATGTCATATATATTTGAGAAGTTTGCGTTTCGAGTCGATATGTATCGCTTGTATTGTTGACCCTTTTCCGCATACGTGATTGGTGGTCGATGATGTCGTGAGAGAGAGAACTGTGAAAGTAATCACTGAAAGTTTGGTGACAGTAAAGTGGGGTTAATTGATGACAGATGTCAAAGAATTAATTGTAGCCTAAAAGTTCTGCGGTCGATGAAAAAAAAAGTTCTGCAGTGTGTTGGAATATACAGACGTGAGAATTACGCAAGTATTTTGTATTTTGATTTTTATTTAATTATTGATTTTTTATGCATTAATAATATTTTTCCTGAAAATGAAGAAGAGTTACGACACAAAATCACTAGAGCTGTTAAAGGCATTACAGCAGAAATGCTGCAGTCAACAATGAGGAATATAAATTAATACAATCGTCGCTCGTATATTGAAAACAAAGTGATAAATATAAGGCCAACTTATCGAGCTGAATATTCGAGATGTTCAGTCAACTACCATTTATTACATGTATAAATTATAAAACTACAGTCATTATATTAAAACTAACGCAAATTACAATCATTCTATAAACGTTTCGACCGCACGCGGTCTTCTTCAGTATAATTATTGAAATATAAATTCTTACAATTCACATAATATTGAAATTTAATTATAGTTATTCAGAATCAAGAGTTTTTGAGCAATTAACGCGTGTTTCAATCCGTCCTGTCCAACAATGTTCGCCTCGATATGATCCCTGATTTTGTTCAGATCTCGGATAGTTTCATCGTTAATATGCGAGAAATTAACCCGTTCCGTAGGCGCTGCGATTTATAAAAAATTACCGATCAACGCATGTCCAAATTATAATATGTATCCCCTACAATTGGTAGTATGCTTACCTATCATCGTTCTTCTTGATAATTTTGCTACTTATTAACAGTTATTAAGGATGACACATAACAAACCAACAATACAGAAAGACAGCTCATTTTAAACTCTACTTGATCGGAGAGCGTGCGTGTTTATATATGATCTAATATCTATGTTTTACTCGTTAATGTCCTATTTGTCCTATTATTATTTCTTGTTCGCTAATATATCCAAAATATCAAAATACGACTCGCTAAGTAACTCAGTATCTTTGTTTAAATTTAGTCCATTTTTTTGTTCCTTGATATGTAGCATCTCAGAAATGAGTCTTTTATAATAATTATTTTCGATATTTATAATAATTATTTTCGAATGAGGAATATTATAAAACGCGTTGAATATTGTATTGAACATGATGGTCAAAATTTCGAGCAATTTATGTGTTAATAAATGTTCTATAAACAAACATTGTATGTATATTTTCTTCTCCGAACTCTCTTTGACATTTCAAACCGTTCAAAAATACTTAGAATCCAACTTACTATTTTCATACATAAAATGTCAATTATCTCGTAAACGATGCATAGTAGGAATTTTTTACTACATATGATTTTTGTCGCAAATGATCCCTACTATACAAATATGCATAAAAAGTTATAATAGGTATCCATTTAAAAAAACTATGTTAATCTGCATAACTCGAAAGGACCACGAGTAGAACAAAAATTATTACGCGCACTTTGTAGCTGACTTAGAGCCGTGCAAATTCCTCTTTTTAAACTTTCTTGTAACTTCAACCAATTGCGAGATATTTGCTCAGACATCTATGGACAGACACCCTGTATATATATATATATATATATATATATATATATGATAGGAATAAAATGATGGAAAAGCTTGAAGAAATATTGAATGAACTAGAAAGTGTAAAACGTGAGATGGAAAAGAAAGAAAAGAAGTGGGAAAAAGAAAGAAAAGAAATGGGAAAAAGAAAAAAGAGAAATAATCACAAAAATTGAAAAGAAAAAGGTAAAAGGGGGGATAGTTAAAGAGAAGAAGGAAAGAGTAATAAAGTTGGAAAAAAGACTAGTGGAATTGGAAAGTAGAAAAAGAGAAGAGATACAAAAGAAAGGAGAAGAGGAGCTATCGATGAAAGTGAAATGGATAGAATGGAGAATAGAGAAAGAAGAGAGAGAAAAGAGAAAAAGGAACATAGTGATAAAAGGTGTGAAAAAGACGGAGAACTATGAGAGAGAAATCGAAGAGATATGCAGAAGTATAGAGGTGAAAGTAGAGATAGAAGGTATAAAGGAATTAAGGACAGGCAGAGAGGAAAAAGGTGAGATGATCTTAGTAAAATTAAAGGATGAAGAGATAAAAAGAGAGGTAATGAGAAATAAAGGAAAATTAAAAGGAAAAGAGATATGAATTGAAGAGGATCTGACCTTCAGAGAAAGAAGGGTAAAACGGAGACTAAGAAGAATAGCGGAAGAAGAGAGAAGGGAAGGTAAAAGAATAAGACAAGGTTATGGAAAAAATTGGATAGAAAATAGATGGTGGTTTTGGGATGAGGAAAGAGAAACACTAGTAGATGGAGAGGGTAGAAGAAGATTGAGTAAGGCAGTAGTAAAAGAGAGGGAAGGGATGAGCGGGCAATAGAGAGGAGAGTAGAGAGGGAAATGTTACAGGGGTGAAAATAGCATTTTGGAATGTAACGGGGATGGAAGGGAAAGATAAAGAATTTTGGGAAAAGATAAAAGAGTGGGATGTAATAGTCTTAAGCGAAACATGGATAGAGAGTAAAGCTTGGGAAGGGGTAAAAGATAAGCTACCTGAGGGGTATAAATGCAAAGCGCAAAAAGAGAATGTAAGAGAGGAAGGGCGAAGAAAGGATTAATAATGAAGATAAAAAGGAAACTAATAGAGAAAGTTCGAGAAGAAAGAGCTGAAAAGAAAGGAATAATAGTAGGTAGAATGAGGATAGGAAATGAGAGATGGAGAATTGTAGGAGTTTACGGGAATGGAGATTTAGAAAAGAAATTAGAAATGTTAGAAGAATGGATGTTGGAAAAAAGGAATAAGGGAATAAGGGAATATTAAAACAATAATAGGAGGTGACTTCAACGAGAACGGGCACAGAAGGAGGATGGAATCATAGGATGAATGATAAAGATGAGAGGGAAGAGAAAGGAAGAAAAGCGAAGGATAAGATAATAAATAAGGAAGGGAGACTGTTAGTAGATTATATCAACAAAAAAAGATGGGCAATAATAAACGGATGTATAGAGAAAGATGAAGAAGGAAAATGGACATTTACAGGAGGAAGAGGAAACACGATAATAGATTATGCGATAGAAAACGAAGAAACATGGGAAGGGGTGGAGAGAATGGAAATAGGGGATAGAATTGATTCGGACCATCATCTAGTTATAATATGGCTGAAGGGAAAAGAGAAAAGAAAAAAAAGAGAAGAAAGAGAGAAAAGAAATTACAGAGTATGGGACGAGAAAAGTATAAAGGAATTTAGAAGCAGGATAGAAGCATTAGAAATAACAGGTGATTCAATTCATAAAAAATGGATGTAATGGGGATAAAGATAAAAAGAATACTGAAAGAAATAAAGAGTAAAGAAGAAAAAAGAAATAAGAGGAAAAGAGGATGATGGGATAATGAGTGTAAGAAGAAAAAGAAGGAAGTGAGGAGGTTGCTAAAAAGATGGAGGAATGGAAATGGACGAGAGAGAACATACAAGGAAGAGAAAAAGAAGTACAAGAAATTATGTGAGAAGAAAAAAGAAGAAGAAAACGAAAAGTGGATAGAACTAGCGGAGAAAGCCAACACGGGGAGCAAGGTGTGGGACGTGGTAAACAGAGAAAGAAAGAAATGGGAAGGAATAAATAGAGACGTAGACAAAGGGAAATGGACGAGATATTTCATAAATGTGCTAGAAGGAGTAGGTAGAAAAGTAGTAAATGGAGAAGAACAAAAAAGAATAGATGAAGAGAAAGATATAGATGAAGAAGAGATAAAGAAAGTGATAAGGAGTTTAAAAGACAATAAAGCGATAGAAATAGACGGTATAGCAAATGAAGTGTGGAAATACGGAGGAAAGAAACTAGAAGATTGGATGAGAAGGCGGTGTAATAGGATATGGAGAGATGAAGGATGGTTAGAGGAGTGGAAAGAAGGCCTGATAATACCGATAAGGAAGAAGGGAAATGGGGACAAAACGGAAGATTACAGAGAAGTCTCGGTAATGCCATCGCTGTACAAAATATATGTATCGATATTAAACGAGAGACTTAAGAAAGAAGTCGAGAGAATGAAGATGATCCCAGAGAATCAGACAGGTTTTAGAGAAGGTAAAAGTACGATGGATAATATAATATATATATAATCAACTACTTAATAAACAGGCAAGTTACAAAAAAGGAGGTAAGTTGGTAGCGCTTTTCGTGGATCTGAAGGCGGCTTTCGATACAGTAAATAGAGAAATCTTAATTAAAACGCTGAGAGAAAAAGAAGTGAGGGAGGAGTTGGTAGTAGAGAGTGCAGCTAGGTGTAGAAACGAAGAGTAGGGTAAGGATAGGTGTTCACGAACGCGCTGCGTGAGAGGAGGTCGCGCTGCACTAAGGCTAAGTCACTCTCTTTTGTATAAAGAATTTAATGCTTAAACACACGTAAATACAGAACACTCAAACAAGACTTATAACAACTGTTAATAATTTCACAGGAAGAGAACGTAATCGAGATCAGAGTACAAAATAAGCGGTGGTCGTCAACGAATTTTGCGGTTTATCTATCAAGCGGTTACGATATGCGGTTCACAGCGGAAAAGCGATAAAAGCTGCACGCCGAATGTGGGCTTTTCCTTTATAGGTTTTCAGGACGGAACCCACTCTTACGTAAAGCGCCAATGATCTCGAGTATTTTGAATATTGCGCGGGGTGACCTGAGCGCATCACTCGTGATTGGCCGCTGTAAAATTAGACTAAACGCGTGTTCTAAGAAGGCATGCGTAAGCGGGCGATCGCGGTAATTATTGGTTAATCGAGGCGTCCGTAAGAATTCGCGCATGCTCGCTGTAACCGGACTATTCGGCGGAACGGTTACAGTACCGTTAGTTGTTGTTAGTTGATAGGTTTTTTTTGTGACAGATTGATTTATTACATGGTTTTTTTCCTTGAAATACATATAAACTATGTCTCTATTTGTTATGATTTTCAATCGACCCGTCTAGAATATTCGATTAGGCGTTTCAAACAATAGGTAATAAGACAGGAGTGTTTTTGGACTGCAAGGGATGTTAGGCAAGGATGTCCGATAAGCCCGCTTCTATTTAATTTATTAACAGCAGATTTAGAAGAAGAGATGAGTAAAGTTAAATGGGGAGAAGTAAAGATAGGGAAGGAAAGAATTTACACGCTATCCTACGCGGACGATATTGTTTTAATGGCGGAGAATAAAGAGGAAATGAAAAGCATGATAGAGAGATTAGAGACATACCTAAATAAAAAAGGACTAGAACTAAACGTGAAAAAGACGAAAATTCTAAGGTGTAGAAAAGACGGGGGTAGGGAGAAAAAGTATAATTGTAGATAAAAAGGGCATAAATTAGAAGAAGTAAAAGAATACAATTATTTAAGGTATAAGATAAAGAAAAACGGAGGTCAGGATAGACAGGTTAAAGATAGGGCAAAAAAAGCAGCAATGATTATGGGGCAGGTATGGGCAATAGGTAAGAGAAGGTTTGGGAAGGACATTAGGAGAAGACTATGATTGTTTGACAGGTTAATATGGTCGGTGGTGGGATATGGGGTAGAAATATGGGGGTAGAAAGAAAGAGAAGAGTTTGAGAAATTACATAAAAGGTATATTAGGTGGGTTTTGGGAGTAGATTGGAGAACTCCGGGATACATGATAAGGGAAGAAGTGCAGAAAGATAAATTCAGTGGGATAGGTGGCAATAGAGCATTCAGATTTGAGAAAAGATTAAATAAAGGGAAGGGAAGTAAATGGGCAAGGGATTGTTTGAAAGAGATAAGAGAGAGAGAGAAGAATAAAAGGAATAGAACTGTCAGAGTGGAAAAAAGAAAGAGTTAAGTTTATGGAGGGGGAAAGAGGGTTAGCTAGGAAAGTAGATAAAGAGTCAGACGAAGAAAGGAGAGAGAGAATAGAGGATAGGATAAGGATAATAGAAAAGAGAGAGAAAAAAATGCAAAAAAAGGAGAGATGGGAAAAGATAGGAAATTCGGAATATAATAAATGTTATAGCAAAATAATGAAGGAGGGAGTGCCTGAATATCTGAAAAAAGGATGGGGAGAGAACGGATGAGATATACATGTAGAGTAGGTAGCGTGAGTAAGAAGCAGAAAAGGTAATAAATAAAGAAGATTAATAAAGAGTAAAAAGAGAGGAGAGGTATAGAAAAATAGATGCGTATTAAAAAAAAGTGAGAGAGGGCGATTGTGGCGAGAGGGCGAAGCGATGAGAGAGACAAAGAATAAAAAGAGAGGAGATAGATGCATTAGATATAAAAGGCGTGCGAGCGAAATGTATAGGTTAAGGAGATGAAATGTATATAGGTTAAGATATACATATATGTAACTCCAAGGGGAACATTAAATAAAATATATATATTTGAAACAGTAAAAATTATTTAATTTATTTGTTTATTGAAATTTCGACCAGCTGGCCAGTACAATTTAATTAGAAACACCACGTTTCGACCCTTAGGTACGGGTCCTTTTTAAGTATAACTGCACAATAAAAATATACAATAATTAAGATATGAAACAATAATTTACAAAGTTGTTAACAAAGAAATTTAAAATAATATACAAATAATATAATGTACCTTTCAAAATGTTGATTCGACAGCAGTAAAATTACTAATGTTAAACCGGAAACAAGTAAATCAATTTAAGTCAAACGTTAAAAACACACTAATATCAAAGTTCGACAATACAACAAAATAAATAAATAAATAAATAGACAATCGTATACTGTGGATCAACTTATCATAAATCGGATTTAGATTTTCTGTGTCCTTTTGCAAATTAATGTTATTCTTATATTTTTTAATAAAAAACATCTCCGCTAATTCTCTCTTCCTTCTATGTTTTTCGCAATGTAAATACTAGGTTCCATCCACTTAAAATCATGGTCATATTTTTTTCGATGTTTGCTAATTACGTTAAAATTGCTATGATGTTGTTTAATATTTCTACAATGTTTGTTTACGCGTGTAGCTAATTGTCTTTTTGTTTGCTCTGTATATGTTGCATTGCAATCGTTACATTCTATCAGATACACAACGTCAGTTTTTTCATATGGTTGATTTTATTTTTACCTCTCTTGATTAATCTATTTAATTTTTTCGGGATAGTATAAACAATGTCGAGGCCACATTTTTTTAACGCAATACTCAGATTTTCGCTCAAGTTTTTTATATAAGGTGTCGGTAACAATGATCTCGTATTAAACTTTCTACATCCATTGTCATTAACCATCAAATATTCTCTACTAAAGGTGTTTTAGAGTTTTTATTCTCTTCTCAATATGTAGTTTAATGAAAGGTTTTGGGAAGCAATTGTTGACCAAAATATCCGTAATAATTTTGATGTTATCAGTGTGAAAGCATTTGTTTGAGAGTAATAAAGCTCTGTCGACTAAACTTTTGATCGTGTTGATTTTGTACTGAAGGGGGTGGTTAGAAAGGAAATTTAGATATCTGCCAGAAAAAGTGGGTTTTGCACGATAATTTAGAAAAGTCAATCTTGAAACCTGCTTCCCACATTAAAGATGGTTGGAGTTTTGTGAATAAAATTAAAAACTTTAATATTGACGATAGTGAAATGTTGATTTCACTTGATGTTACTTCTTTGTTCACAAATATTCCTACAGACTTAGTTTTAAAATCAATTGAAAAACGTTGAACGGACATTTCTGGTAACACCAGTTTTAGCTTATCACAATTTTTATATGGAGTTGAAGTTCTTTTAGAATCTACAAGTTTTTGTTTTAATGATCAATTTTATGAACAGATTTATGGTACCCCAATGGGCTCCCCCCTTTCACCTATTTTGGCTGATTTAGTTATGAACGATCTCGAAACAGAATGTTTAGACGCTTTACAATGTAAGATTTCAGTTTATTATAAGTATGTTGACGACATTTTTGCAATAATTCCAAGTAAGAATATAAGGCCGGTTTTAACCCAGGTCCTCTGAGGGGGGTGCGGGGCGGGGGGGTTTTCGGCGGCGAAGGGGTATGACGTCACGCGGGCGGGGGGTCTTATCAGCAGATAAGAGGCTGATATTTATATACAAAAGATAAACATATATCTATTACAAAAGGGCTGCCGCTGCCGACAATCAAGGGGGGCGGTTGCGTTTCTTCCCCTCATACGTTATTTGTATATTTCTAAGAAATATAATCAAATTCTAAGAAGGGCTACCGCTTGGCGTGCGCCGACAATCAAGGGGGGGGGGTTGCGTTTCTTCTCCTTATACGTTATTTGTATATTTCTAAGAAATATAATCAAGACCCTCAGACGTTTGGGACCCCTATGGGGTCACCGTTATCACCAATTATTGCAGACGTGGTTATGCAAGATCTTGAGGATACAGTTCTCAAAGCGTTGAATTTGGAATGTTCGTTTTATTTTCGTTATGTGGATGACATAATAGTGGCCACCTCTATGACTAATATGACTCAGATTGTGAATAATTTTAACAACTATCATGAAAGACTTAAATTCACGGTCGAACAAGAGGTTAATCATAGCTTGAATTTCTTAGATTTATCACTTAAAATTATTAATAACACAATATATATAGACTGGTATCAAAAAGAAACCTTCTCAGGAAGGACGTTATCATTTTATTCAAACCACCCATTATGCCACAAAATTGGAATAATATATAACCTTGTAGACAGATGTCTATTGCTATCACATTCACTATTTTTTAATAAAAATTTAGAGTTAATTATTAATATACTCATAAGCAATGGTTATCCTCTTGATCTGATTTTTAACAAAATTAATCATCGGATAGAACACATCATATCTAAGGGGAGCATTATAGAGAGACAGGCCAACATAGAAAGAACAAAAAGTATAGGAAATGACTCGGTTGATAAAAAATTCTTTGTCATTCCGTATATTGATAGGATCTCAGAAATGATTGTTTCTTCGGTAAAAAATAAAAATTGTATTGTAGGGTATAGATGTCTCAACAAACTGGATAATATTATTAAAGCACAGAAAAATAAAACTAAACATCCATGCAATTCGAATGTGGTTTATAAGATCAGTTGCAATAATTGTAATGCATCTTATGTAGGCCAAACAAAGAGGCAATTGCAGACGCAAATAAAAAAACATAAAAATAATATTAGGTTGGACTCAACGAAACATTCAGTAATTTCTGAACACATAAGAAATGAACATCATACTTTTAATTGGGACAATGTTAAGATCATGGACAAAGAAAATAATTATTATAAAAGACTCATTTCTGAGATGCTACATATCAAGGAACAAAAAAATGGACTAAATTTAAACAAAGATACGGAGTTACTTAGCAAGTCGTATTTTGATATTTTGGATATATTAGCGAACAATAAATAATAATAGGACAAATAGGACATTAACGAGTCAAACATAGATATTAGATCATATATAAACACGCACGTTCTCCGATCAAGTAGAGTTTAAAATGAGCTGTCTTTCTGTATTGTTGGTTTGTTATGTGTCATCCTTAATAACTGTTAATAAGTAGCAAAATTGTCAAGAAGGACGATGATAGGTAAGCATATTACCAAGTGTAGGGGATATATATTATAATTTAGACATACGTTAATCGTTAATTTTTTATTAATCGCAGCGCCTACGGAACGGGTTAATTTCTCGCATATTAACGATGAAACTATCCGAGATCTGAGAAAAATCAGAGATCATATCAAGGCGAACATTGTTGGACATGACGAATTAGAACACGCGTTAATTGCTCAAAGACTCTCGATTCTGAATAATTATAATTAAATTCCGATATTATGTGAAGTTGTATGAATTTATATTTCAAGAATTATACTGAAGAAGACCGCGTGCGGTCGAAACGTTTATAGAATGATTTTAATTTGTGTTAGTTTTAATATCTAATGACTGTAGTTTTATAATTTATACATGTAATAAATGGTAGTTGACTGAACATCTCGAATATTCAGCTCGATAAGTTGGCCTTAGATTTATCACTTTGTTTTCAATATACGAGCGACAATTTGTATTAATTTAAATATAATCAAATTCTAAGAAGGGCTACCGCTTGGTGTGCGCCGACAATCAAGGGAGTTGCATTTCTTCCCCCCATACGTTATCTGTATATTTCTAAGAAATATAATTAAATTCTAAGAAGGGCTGCCGCTAAATCCATGCTTGAGCGCCGACAATCAGTTCTCTGAAAATCTAAGATAATCAAATTCTAAGAAGGGCTGCCGCTGAATCCATGCTTGAGCGCCGACAATCAAGGGGGTTGATACATGATCTATACGTTACCTGTATATTTCTAAGAAATATCAGCGGGTAAAGTTTCGGGGCGAACAAGTTGCTGCCTGCAACCTCGCAGCTTGCGGCCTCGCTGCCTGCGACATGTTTTCGCGGGGGATTGCATTTCATCCTCGCGGTACCTCCCCAATAAGCGACGGTTCTTTATTGTTTATCTTAAGAAGAAATACCAGTGCCGATAACAAGCGGCTGCAGGAATTTATAAACAAAACAAGCGCCAAAAATCTACGTCATCTAAATTTTTCTCGTTTATACGTTGACGAACAAAGGGTTGATCGGGATATATAATGAGGATTCTGATGCTGCCGAGTCATAGTACGGTGACCACTGGCGAGCGCACGCTCTCTTCATTCGGGGTGCAAGATGTTTGTCTTGCTATCAAGTGCTTCCGATAGTCTCAGTTTAAGTGCCGAACAGTTGCAATATATTCCAAAGATTGTTTTACTGCAAAAGTGCGGCTATTTCGTAGAGCTATTTGTGGGACAAGCTTCCGGAGCACATCAAGACGGATCTGGAGGTTCAGACATATCGTCGCTGCCTCGAACATTACAATCGGCCATGGATGCGAACGCATATTGACGGTCCAGCACCGATGATCAGGGATTGCAGCGAATGTCAGCGAAAATAGGCTGAGGTTACAAGTGTAATACAGTGTGAAAAAGTGTCAGACAATAAAAAAATGGAGAACGCAGTAAAAAATCATTCGAGGTGTTATGAGAATGTTGAGAGATGGTATAGGCATCTCGAGGAATGCTATCATGATGAAAAAAAAGATAACCCGTTTTGTGAAGAGAAGAACAATCCGGTGACTTCGGTTGTGCAATTCGTAAGAAATCGCGAACTTGGTGTGCAAAAACCGCATACAAGAGATGTTGCCGATTTCCCGGAAATTCACAAAGACATTTTAAGAGTGACTGGTGGTTTATCTAAATGCACCAGATCGTCAAAACGACACAAGCGAGTCGCATGTTTTCAGCGTCGCTACAAAAATTGTGCCGAATATTTCACTGTGGACAACCTTTATTTTGGCAGCATGAATATGCCTTCACCATCGGTGTCATGTAAATCGCAATCATCTGAATATGATTCGGACCAAGAAATGGAGGAGTCAGATATGAGAGAACCGAGGCCATTACCATCATCGTCATCATCGTCAGATTACTAGTTGCAGCCTATTTATTTTGCTTGATTAAATAAGTGTACAATATATGCGAAAAGTATAGCAGTGTTTATGAGATAAGTTTTATCACGCGTGGAAGAGAGGATTGTAGTGAATGTGTCGAGACATATTTTCACAAGGTGTAAACAGAACAATAATCAACTGCTGCAGCGGCTGCTCTTTTATGACCGATCATCTTTCTTTCTGAGATAAGTTCGATCGCATGTGAAGCACAAAGGACTGAACGGGATATATATTGAGGACCTATGCGCTCTCAAATCATCCAGTCCAGGATTTGACAGCATCCTGACTGGTCCGTGAAAAAAAAGTTAGTGGTTATACTTTTTACGGAAGTGCGGAAAAAATTCATTGACTTGTATCATAATTGTGCAAACATGTGTTGAAAAAATGGAAAAGGACATTGTGATCGACGTTTCTGATGACGAGATGGAGGTCATCACAATCTCTGATGACGATATGGAGGTCGTCAAGATCTCCGACGACAGCGACGACAACGAGATGTACAACCCTGAATATGATAGGGAGGTGAATATCATCTTAGATGATATAGAAGAAATGGAGGGTGATGTTGTACCCATCGTTGAAGAAGACGATGGCGGTGATGAAGAAGAAGAATTGGAAGAACCACTCCACGATGATGGATACGAAAGTGATCTTGATCGCGTGGTCGAGTCGTCTCGCGAGATTATATTGGAGAATCGAGCTATCGTATCCCTCAATGAGAACACGAGAGTGTGCGTAATTTATTCGTACGCGTTAACAGACAGATCCATGAAAATCTGCATTTCCTGTTTTATGAGGATCAGGGAAAGATTCGCGATCATCAATTTCATCCAGAGGCACGAGACAATGCGGTACAGGGATGTGCCGCATCAGTACTGCAGCGACTGCCTGGAAAGATTGTTTACAATCTTCCTGGGCAACAATTGTCCAATATGCCAATAATGTAAGTATATATATATATATTAAAATATCAAAAAAAAATCTATAAAATAGTACAATAATATATTATATTTCTGTGTGCAGGTGCCGAGGTACAGTCCGCCGCATGAGCTCTCTCTCGCAGTCGCAGCAGGCCCGCTGGCTCTCTCTCTCGCCATCGTGTCTATTGCATGGATGCGACCCGCCGGCTCTCTCGCCGCACCGCAAGCGTGAGCCACCGTACCTCTCTCACTTCCGACGGCTTTTTATATATTTTACATTATATTTTTATATGTTTATATTATAATAATTACACACACACAAATGTAAATTTACACATATTTTTTTATAGAATAAAAAATATTATTATCAAATAAGTGTATTTATTTTAGATTAAAATGTCTTCCTTACCTCTTGTTCCCTTTTAAATTATAAGTAAATATAAAGAAATTATTAAAAATTATCTTTAAAAGCTCTCTCTCCTTCGCGTCTTTCTCCTTCACATCTTCTCTCTCGCGTCTTATTTCGCCGTCTCTCTCACTCTCACGCTGTGTCTCTCTCAAAACTCGTATGTCTCTTTTTCTCTCTCCTTCGCGTCTTTCTCCTTCACATCTTCTCTCTCGCGTGCGCCTTTTTTCTTGCTGTAGCCCGTCTTCTTTCTCTCTCTCACTCTCACGCTGCGTCTTATTTCACCGTCTCTCTCACGTGCTGTCTTTCTTTTTTGCATCTTCTCTCGCTGTCTCTCTCGCGCTGCCGCTGCGGCTCGTTTTCTCTCTCGCAAATGCATAAGAGTGCGCGCGCCTCTTCACGTGTCTCTCGCATGGATGCCGCCGGCTCTCTCGAACGCGAGATGTAAACATTTGACACTTGGAATGTTTTTTAAAATAGATATAGTTCTTTGTGAAGATTTTTTAAGTGGGGTACAGCCTGTGGAGAGCGGGTCTGTCTCTGCAATGGACATCATAAAGTTTCAAACGGTTGTCGAAGAAGTGTTGTGCAAGTGGCAAAAGTTCTTAGAGGATACGTGACTATTGCAGCCAAAATGGTAGTGTTTTTTAAAGTGAAAAAAAATATTAATAAATAGCGGGGAAATATATATATATATGTAAGAGTGATTATCAACTTTCGTCGATTTTCAGAATCGTGCAAAGAAATTAAGCCGTTCGATCCCTATAAAACAAGATTTATTAGTAACAGTTATAGATACAATTAACGATTATACAAATTATCATAACCCCTAACTTATAAAACAAGAATCGAAAGCAATGCTCTTTCCTACACAATCCTGAACGATTTCACGTGTCTCATCCACTGGTTTCTACTAAATGAGAACGCTCACTCTGAAAGTGTAGCAGAACAGAAGTGTCTTCGAAGGTGTAGCAGAGCTGCACTTAAAAGGAAATTCTACTCCAAATTTTCTTTTACATCCTCCCCGCCAAGGCGGGAAGAAAGAGAACGATGCTCATGGAGGTCATCGAAGATCGTCCAGTCCGGTGTATGGAAGAAGTTTTGAGATATGGTAATCCTAAAAAAATCATAAAAATGAAAAGGTCAGGCCATGTTCAAAAGAAGGTACTCAAAAATTTAAACGATCTAATAATAAATTATCACGAAAAGTAACTGATATGTTATTCAAGGTGCCAGTTTAAAGTGAACATACGTAAAGTGTATATTATCTAAATTTAGTAATAATATATTACCATGAAAAGTAACTGTGATATTTTATTCAAGGTGCAAGTTCACATTGAACATACATACATATAAGTAAAACTGATTACAATTTGATTCTAGAAAATAAGTGCGATATGTTATTCTTAGTGCACAAAATATAATAGTCGTTTATAGAGATTTGATTTGAAATTCATACTAGCCCGTACAATGAAAAATAATTGCTCGTAATTCCAGAGTACCAATTTGTTAATGACTCAGAAAAATAACATGGCGGCCTGCTCTCAAAAAACTTTTGATGGATAGAATAAATAATTGAAATAAGAGTTGTGAAAATTGTATAAATTAAAGATCTCCAATCTTTCTTTAATAAAATTTCTCGTTAATGACCATCATTAACCTAGGCAGGGTGTCATATGTGATTGGGATTTAACATTATCAGTAATTTATTGAATAGACAGAGAAAAGTTTTGTTGTATGCATCGGTTCAGTGTTTGAAATAACCATGTACTTATTCTAATCTAATCTTCTTCTAATGTAATTATTTTTCGTACTTCAAATGTTGTAGTAATTATTCTGTAAGAGCTTCGACATTATTTCTAAATGGACATCGAAAAACATCATAGTTTTTTGAGAGCAGGCCGCCATGTTATTTTTCTGAGTCATTAACAAATTGGTACTCTGGAATTACGAGCAATTATTTTTCATTGTACGGGCTAGTATGAATTTCAAATCAAATCTCTATAAACGACTATTATATTTTGTGCACTAAGAATAACATATCGCACTTATTTTCTAGAATCAAATTGTAATCAGGTTTACTTATATGTATGTATGTTCAATGTGAACTTGCACCTTGAATAAAATATCACAGTTACTTTTTATGGTAATATATTATTACTAAATTTAGATAATATACACTTTACGTATGTTGACTTTGAACTGGCACCTTGAATAACATATCAGTTACTTTTCGTGATAATTTATTATTAGATCGTTTAAATTTTGAAAGGTTTAAATTTTTGAGTACCTTCTTTTGAACATGGCCTGACCTTTTCATCTATGATTTTTTTAGGATATCAGTTACTTTTTAAAGTACAGATATATAGAGCAGTTTTGTAGTAATTCAAGTATCACAAATATATGTATTTTCGATTCTTATCACATAACTTTGTATAAGTAACAATTTATGCAATACAGTTCAAAATAATTGAAATATATGGTATATATGTACATATATAAAATATATAATTATATTATAGTATACATATATATTTTATTTAATCATATATGTAAATGTTTGTATAATTGTAATAACTTTTAACGATACATTGCACATTTATTTCAATTGCAACAGAATGAATTTATATTCTTGTATGAATATTGAAAATAAAGAATGGGCTCCTCCATCGCCCATTCTCGTGAGAACGCAACCATATATTTTTCTTCGTCTCTCCGATTTTAACACGACATACATATTTCTGTCTGATAATTTTTTTCTGAATGATACTTTTTGAAATGTCATGAAGCCTAGGTCAAATTAGAAACTTATTGCACTCGTTTTAACGCAGCGCTTACAGCAGCTTTTATAAAGCGCCAGAGCAGCCGATATTTTATTTTGGCGCTTACGGCAACTTTTATACAGCGCTAGAACAGTTGATGTTTTAATGTAGCGTTTACGGAAGTCTTTATACAGCGCCAGAGCAGCCTATGTTTTATTTCGGCGCTTGCGGCAGCCTTTATACAGCGCCAGAGCAGCCGATGTTTCATTTCGGCGCTTACGGCAGTCTTTATACAGCGCCATTATTTAATCTGTTCTAAGAACAATATGTATGCCCCTTGTGCTCCTTTGGGCCATTTTTTCTTGAACACTTCCATATCATTAGAGTAATACCATTCCGATTTTGTGTCAGCTCTCAACATACACGTGTAGTGACCACGATTCATTTCTTCACCTTCGTGAAATATAGCGCTTATTAGCTTGTACTTTTTTTTATTAATCGTGATATTACTCGTCGGCACGGCGGTAATCCGATTGTTGATAATTTTTTTAGAAGCACCGTTTAGAAAAGTATATAAATTGAGCTGTATTACTACGACGGATAAAGTTGATTCGATTACGGTTTTCTTTTTTAACACGGTGCCCTTACATTCGTTACAATTGCCGTTTATCGTTTCCCATTTAGAAAATTCTACATTAATCAAACTTTGTAGAGTGACACCTTTTTTCCTTTTTAATGTCGAATGTATAGGTAATATTAACAAACTACTGCTTTCCAGCTTAGTTACATTGTAATTACATTTGACATTCGAGCAACATGTTACGTGCTTTAATTCGAGTTTTAATACATCATTGATGTCGGAATACGTCGACATTAGAGCCGTAAAAAATTCCGAAACATCTTGTTTTGTTCGTTCTTCGAAGCGTTTTCCGATAGATCTTCTAACCGCTTGAATGTTGCAATATTTACGTTCACCATACGCGCAGATAGCATCAATCAATGCATTCGATGCTTTATTTTTCAGTATTTGTTGCCTAATACGTACGCAATGAAACGCACATTGTAATATTACATTAGCGTAACACGAAACAGCATCGTTATTGCAAAGGCCATATATTTTCCACGTAACTATACTTTCTGGTTCCTCACAATCATAATTCTGCATATCATCAATGATATTAGGGATATCCCATCGACGATCGTACATTTTCACAACCTTTTTCTCGGACGGATTGATTTGTGGCAGTTCAGATTTGAATATAGATCTCAGTCGATTATATTCTACAATGGCTCTCGAGTTTGCTTTAACTGATGCTGGATTGAAATTTATCAAATGTAGGCCTTCCAATTTACTTACTCGTGACAAACCTACATAGGCTTGACCATCACTGAATACAGTCGTTCCTAAATCCATCATTGCATTGTTACATGTAATTCCTTTGATTATAAATAATTCAACATTCTTTAATTTGTCTCTCAAAGTTTTCAAAACCATGTCTGATAATTGCGTATATTTTGGTGTAGATTCATGACTAACCGGTAGTTGAAACATTCTATGGATTGTCAAGCCATCGATATTGAATGCTGCGATACCCGTGGGAGCAGATATGGCAGTCGTTTTTTCGAAATTTATTCTGATCCAACGTTTAATCGTTTCAATTAGAAAACTTTTCCCTGTACCACCCTCGCCACTTACGTACAGTCGCAGAATCTGATTCTTATCTTGTAAAACTTGGCATACTCCATCAAAGACTCTTTTCTGGTCTTTGTTCAATTGCGACATCATTTGCGATAAATCAATCGGGTCGTCAATCTTACCAAAATCTTCCAGATCTTTCATCGCGTCGTCAGCTTCTATCGGATTACAATCCAGTTCATCGTCATCGGATTTGTCTCTGTCTGCTGTTTTCAGATCATTTTCGCGCTTCTCGATTAATTCAGCAACGTTCTCAAAAGCTTTCTGTATTTCTTCGAGCCTTTCGTGATATTTCATTGCCTTCGTTAAAACAGACTCTGAATTCTTAAAGGCATCCGTGTAAGTCTCGAATGTACCTTTGAGTTCACTCAAATCTCTCCATGGTTTGAACAGAAGAAACAGCGAGTAAAAGTATTTTTCGGGCTCAGTTTTTATATTAAATCGATAATGATTAATTAAATAACCCTTTTTTCGTTTTTTTAAAAATAAACCCGATGCCAGTTTGTAACACTTGACTTCGTCATTATTTGACATCTGTTTCGTAATTTCCCAGAATCTGGCAAAATCGTACAAATTCAATGATTCTAATTCCTGAGGTCTATTTGGATAGTAATCATCGATGAGTGACGAACAGTAAATATTCGTAGAATTTTCATCGAGAGCTTAAATTTCATTAAATGTTTTAACTTTTCTATTTCTCACCTCATTAACATCGATCCATTTGACCATGGTATCATTATCCGTACCGTACAAGGGATTCCCTAATAGTATATCCGCAGCTTCTAAAGCACCGCATTCTCTGTTATTTAATGAACGCATTGCAAATTCCACAGTTTCGATGCCAAGGACTTATTCGAAATCTAATCACTTCAAAGTCTGTATTGCATTTTTCCGACTTTGTCGTGTATTTGTGTTAAATATGAGTTTTAAAAACTCTGATTTTTCTCTATAAATTGTATGTCCATATTTCCCTCCCAGGCTAATTTTGATAGACGGATATTATAATCATTTATAAACCTTTCCGACTCCTTGCGAGGAAGATCGTACAATCTGCTCTTACTGGCGTAAATTTTTTTCTACCGACTATCGAAAGTGATAACGTCTCTTAAAACGAAATTCTCAGTAACTGGCCGAGGAAATCGAACCGACACTTTTTGTATATATTAGTTTCCGTTTTTTCGTTACGCATGCAATACGAGTTATGTTTATGATTCGGATCAATTATTACCGTATCGTACAACGTTGGCGAAACATTTCATCTGGAATTTCACACGTTACTATTTTTTGAATAAACGTAGCAACTCTTCATCCGGCGATTTTCTTATACTGAAGCATCTTTTATCCAAATCATACAATGCATGTGCTGGATACTTCTACGTTGATATTCCAGTCGCCAGAAGTAATGAATAACCTTTCCTATTGGATTATAGGAACGAACAAATAAAATCAATCATGGCTTGAATTTTATGCACAGGAATCTAGAAGTACTTACAGGATCGTATGCGGATTAGTTCGCTGATGCCTAACGTCTCTTTATCGGGATTTATATCTCGTAAATATTCACCCAAATCGGACCAATTTCCATTCACTAGGACTCAAAGTCAAAAAACCACGTCGCTGGACCGTAATGCAATGTCATGCATTTTACATTATTGACGTTGTCGCCAAAATTGATCCGTATTTCTCAATTTGCGAAAAATACTCATTAAATTCGATTCTAATTGGTAACCTTTCAATTCGTTCAAGTATCTACCAGCAGTGTATCTCTTTCGTGGGTTAGTAACCATCATCGTATAATAGATACCACTTTTCAAACTGTCGTAGTTTAGCAATCATTGAGAAGGAAGAACAGATACTGGCAGATTCAACCTGAATCTACTATGTTTCGACATCAATCGTTGTTCTAATAAATAAATATTTTCGGCAATGCAAAGTTTCTATCTTCTCGTTGCCCCATTGACACCATCAGGATATAAATCAGGGAAAACACATGACATCCAGATATTTATAACAATTATCCATTGGAAAATCTTCAATTTTCACCATTTGATAAAGCTTCAATGCAGATTCGTTATCGATCTTTTCGCGGGTATTGGGTATATTGTATACTGATCGTATATCCGAATGTTCAGTGATTTGTGTGAGAAAAGCCGGACGTTTTAAAACGGTTTGATCATTATAATTTTTGTTTTTGCTGTACATTGTACAAATTCAATGCTGGTATTCCCTCAATCACCTCATTTTATTCGTCATTGTCGCTTTCCTCATCGACAATCCTATATTCTGTTTCCTGCCACTTATCCTTTAATCGATCATCAGATACGCTGGAAGACGAATTTTTGAGTATTGAGGATTATTTTCTTTCAACCATTGTAAAGCTTTATACATTTATTAATATCTACCAAATTTTCCCAAACCACTTTAGATTTCTTGGGTATTGTTTTGGAAGCGTTTTTGCGACTATCGCTCGCCTCGACTTATTGTCTGCGCGAGCGAGCACACAGTGATCAACCAAAAAAACATATACATAAACCTACGGCTTGTTATTGCCCGCGCTCTGATTTCGTGTTATTTCCCTTTTTTTTCTCCGAAACCGCGGGTTCCTGCTATCCGACGGTCGATTCCGAGTAAGTCTGCGCTCAGCTGTCTAAGCGACCACAAGTCAGTGAGACTCTTTCGAAACAGTTTTCGCTCTGTATTCTCCGAAAGTTGCGTCCACCGAATACCTTCGAGTTGCGGATCTTGGCGCTGTAGCACGTTCAACCCGCTCCCGTTGAAAGAAGGACGAGCGAAAGACTACCAGACCAGAGGAACGACACTCTAATTATTATTTAATTAATAAAATTAAAGGAGCCTGCAAAACCAACCCGGGCCTATCGTTAATCTTCCTTAACATTCCTTGCCCACCGATCGTTCAATAAACGATTAAAACCACACATAATTTGGTCCTTCGAGCCGATCGGTGGCAAGACGAAACCAAGCAGTTGACGATCTGCCGGCATCATGTCGAACGTGGAGGAGATAATCAGCGATCAGACACAGCTGATGTACTCTGTCGCACGAGTTCTGCCAAATTTCAAGAAGCTTGGCCAAGCACGGATGACTCGTGCCGCTACAAGGAGCGCCTCGCCAACCTGAAGGTCGTCTTTTCGAAGTGCCAGAACTCTATTCGAAAATCACTCGTCTGGCCAGTGATACTCAGAAGCAGCAGCTGCCTTACTTCAAGGAGCAGCAGTTTTTCGCCTGCGAGGACGTCTTCACGAAACATCCGACTACATGGCAGAAATTCTCGAGGCCTTCGAACCAGGACCGCGGCATCAGTCAACAACCTTGGACGTAAGCAACCCTTCCGAATTCTCTCGCCGGTCGTCACATTTGCCCAAGCTACACTTACCAACGTTCGAGGGAGGCTTTGACAAATGGGAAAATTTCCGCGACCGATTCACCTCGTTAATCGCTAACGATACCTCGCTGTCAAACGTCGATCGTTTGCATTATCTTGTTCGTGTGTAAAGGGTTGAAGCTAGTAAGGCGTTGAGCCACCTCGCGATTACGGACGCGAATTACGTCGTCGCGTGGAACCTCTTAATTTCACGTTACGAAAATAAGCGACGCTTGATTACCGGGCATTTGCAAACATTAGTTGATTTACCCGCGGTTCCGAGTAAAAACTCCAAGACCTTCGGTACCTTTGTGATCAGACCAACGCCGCGATACATGCGTTAAAGAATCTCGGTCGACCGGTCCGAGCCACTGGGGATGATCTATTGGTCTTCCTCGTTTCGCAGAAACTCGATAAATCAACTCGGGAGGCGTGGGAGATAAAGCTTGGCGAAACCAGCGAGTATCCTCGCTTTAAAAGATCTTACGCAATTTATCGATACTCGAATTCGCGCATTCGACGCGATCGCTCCCGCGAATCCGAAAGAGAAAGCATCCGAATCGAATAAATCGGCGAAAACGCCACGTACTCGCCTCCAATTCCGGCGTTCCCGCGAACGTCACGTGCCCTGTCTGTAAAGCCAAACATTTATTATACCAGTGCTCGACCTTCGCTAGCAAAACACCGTCCGAACGATTCGAGTTAATCCGTCTCACCGACGGTGTATCAATTGCTTCAGCGCGAAGCACGTTGTGAAGGAATGCACGAGCCAGCGCACATGCAAACAGTGTCAGAAAAGGCACCACTCGCTATTGCATTTTGACACATCCGCCAATCAAGGAGATACCGTCGAATCCGCGGTCGCGACGACGTCGAGCGACTCGAGTAATAGCGACGTCACAACGCATCTCTCCACAAACATGGTGTCACCCGCAGGCCGCGATTCTCCTCGCAACTGCCCGCGTTCGCGTGCATTCGCCACAAGGACGAGTAGTTACTGTTCGCGCATTGATTGATCAAGGTTCCGCAGTCACGCTTATCACCGAATCAATCGCCCAATGCCTACGGTTACCGCGCGTTAAGCAAGCCGTTCGGATTGCCGGCATCGGCGATAAACAATCCGTATCGCATCACGCAGTTACCGTCATCGTAACTCCTGCGTTCGGCGATGAACCTGCGTACTCGACGACCGCTCTTGTTCTCCCCTGCTTAACAAAATATACGCCAAATCGTACAAATTCCGCGTGTCGCTGGTCGCATATATCTGGATTGCGTTTAGCCGACGGAAATCTCATGAGTCGCGATCCGATCGACGTCATTATCGGCGCCGACCTGTATGGCTTGATCCTCCTCGACGGTATTCGAAAAGGATCCGTTAACGAGCCTACGGCTCAAAAAACCACTCTTGGCTGGATCCTCTCCGGACCCGTCACTCCCATCTCCACTGATCCACGCGCATCTGTGCAGGTGCATCATGGAACCGTCCTTGAATCTCTCGATTCCATTCTCCGTAAATTTTGGGAAATTGAGGATATTCCCCTCTCATCTTTTCCAATCCCGAAGATCTCGAATGTGAGGAACATTTTTCGTCCACTCACTACCGCACGCCTCAAGGGGCGTTATGTCGTCCGGTTACCTTTTAAAGGTCACACCGCAGTCTCGTTAGGCGAATCGCGCGCCGTCGCCTTCGCCAGCCTTCAACGCCTCGAACGGCGTTTCCTTCGTCCAGCCGGAAACGGCTTCCGCCTATCGCGAATTCCTTACCGAGTATCGTCAACTCGGTCATATGACCATCGCGCCAGCGGATAATCGCTGTGGGAATGCACTCCACCGCTATTATATCCCGCATCATGCTGTCGTACGAGACAGCAGTGCCACGACGCGCTTACGCGTCGTTTTCAACGCGTCGTGTCGAACCTCGGACGGCACATCCTTGAACGATCACTTGATGGTCGGGCCTAAGCTCCAGCTCGATCTCGCCACGGTGCTAATGCGATGGCGTCAACATCGCTATGTCTACACTGCCGACATCGCAAAGATGTATCGGCAAATTCTAGTTGACCAACGCGATGTTGACTACCAGAGGATTTTGTGGCGAGAGTCTCCGGAACAACCAGTCGAGGAGTATCAACTACTCACAGTTACCTACGGCACCGCTTCCGCTCCTTACCTCGCTCTCCGTGTTTTGCGACAGTTAGCGCAAGATGAAGGCGCCTCATTTCCGCTCGCGGTTCCGGTTCTCCTTTCGCAACTTTGCGTCGACGATAGCGTGTTCGGCGCCGACGATAAAATTCTCGCGCGCCAGACTCGCGACCAACTTGTCGCGTTATTAGAAAAGGGCGGTTTTCGCTTGAGAAAATGGGCGAGCAATTGCGAAGATCTCCTATCGGATATTGATCCGTCCGATCACGGTCTCGCCTGCTCAAAGGAGCTATATGATGATGAGCGATTAAGCGTGCTAGGTCTCACGTGGGACCCGTGTCGCGATGTCTTTCGGGTTAAAGTTTCTCTCCCGACACATATTTTGAAAAACGAAACGCGAGATCTTATCGACCATCGCCAAACTATTTGATCCGCTCGGTTGGATCACCCCCGTCGTGATTACCGCAAAAATATTTCTACAAACATTGTGGCAATTAAAATGCGATTGGGACGACGACATTCCCGGCGATTACGCAACCAACTGGGAACGCTATTATTCGCAATTATCGTGCCTTCATCAACTCGAAATCGCGCGCTGGACGCGATCCGGCTCTCATACCTTGAAAACGGAGTTACACGGTTTCTCAGACGCCTCTACGAAAGCCTATGCGGCGGTAGTCTATCTCCGTAACATTAACATCGACGGATCGGTCGACGTTTTCTTGCTCGCCGCGAAGTCCAAGGTCGCCCCTCTCAAAACATTAAGCGTTCCGCGTCTCGAGTTAGCCGCTGCACATCTTCTTTCGCGTCTCGTGCAGTTCGTTCGAACGACGCTTCAACTGCCGAACATCGAAATACATTGTTGGACGGATTCCACCATAACGCTAGCCTGGCTAAGTAAATCGCCGTCTTGCTGGCGAACGTTCGTAGCAAATCGCGTCGCGGCCATTCAAACGACCTTACCGGACATACCGTGGCGCCATGTTCCGACTTACGACAACGCCGCCGATGCCGCGTCCCGTGGTCTTGCTCCGGAGGAACTAGCTCCACATCCGTTATAGTGGCACGGACCCCCGTGGCTGTCTTTGCCTCCAACCTCTTGGCCGAACGGCAATCTCATACAAGATGAGATCACATCCACCGATCTTTTGGAGAAACGAAACGTACACGTCGCGGATTCTCCGGCTCCTCCGGAATTATGGGATCTCGCTTTTCGCTTCTCATCATGGCCGAAATTGCTTCGCGTGACCTCGTATCTAATTCGATTCGGGAATCTCGCGCGACGGCGAAATCAATCACTCGAACGCAGTTCGCGCGTCGACGAAATCGCTGCAGCCAAAGCGTACTGGCTCCGCTCTATACAGGCAGCTATGTTTCCCGCTGAATTAGTCCGTCTCGCTGCGAAGAGATCCGTGTCCAAATCCAGTCCGCTTTCATCTCTCAATCCTTCGCTGAGCGACGACGGACTCATCCGCGTCCGCGGACGTCTGCGTCACGCTCGCCTGCCAGATTCGACGAAGTACCCGATCGTCCTTCGGTCGCATCCTCTCCTTTCCCTTATCATCGATCATCACCATCATCGCATGCTACACGGCGGTTCACAACTCACTCTCGCATCCTTACGTTCCGAATTCTGGATTCTTCGCGCTCGCACTTGTACCCGCGCAGTCCTTCACAAATGTGTGCGATGTGTCCGCGAGGCTGCGACCATTCCAAATGAACTCATGGGAGATCTTCCGTCGGTTCGCGTAAATCGCGCGGCGCGACCGTTTTCACACACGGGAGTCGATTATGCTGGTCCTATTTTGTTACGAAGTACACCCGGGCGCGGACATAAGTCTCATAAAGCGTACATCGCCCTGTTTGTATGCCTCACTACTAAGGCTATCCACCTTGAAGTCGTGACCGATTATACTTCGGCCACCTTTATCGCGGCGTATCATCGGTTCGTGTCCAGACGAGGTCTTCCCCAGGGGATGTATTGCGATAATGGCACAACTTTCCAAGGAGCCGATCGCGAATTAGCCGATGCACATCGTCGCGCCCTCCGCGATCCAAATTTTATTGAGGCGACCGCTTGCGAAAAAACATCGTGGCATTTCCTTCCCCCGGCCGCCCCACATTTCGGTGGTCTCTGGGAGGCCGGTGTGCGTAGCGTCAAAACGCACCTCAAACGCTGCATAGGTGCTCACACTCTCACGTACGAAGAAATGAACACCCTTCTCTGTAAAATCGAAGCGTGTTTAAATTCTCGACCGTTATCTGCCGTCTCCGAGAATCTGGAAGACTACCGCGTTTTAACTCCTGGGCATTTTTTAATCGGCGCTCCGTTAGCAGCGGTTCCCGAATCCAGCGTTCTCGACCTGCATGAAAATCGACTGTCACGCTGGCAGATGACGCAGCGCATCACCGAAGGTTTTTGGAGATCTTGGCGCAACGATTACTTGCTCACCCTCCAACAACGCCCAAAATGGCGAATTGTACAAAAATTAGCGCGCGTCGGTCAGTTAGTTCTTCTACGAAATCCGCAAGCTTCCCCGAGTCAATGGGAGCTCGGCCGAATTGTTGCGTGCCATCCCGGAGCCGACGGCTTGACGAGAGTCGTCACCGTCCGAACGAGCCGCGCAGAATATAAGCGCCCTATCACCAAAATTTGTTATCTTCCCGTCGACATCAATCAAGAGATGTCAATGATATCCGGCTCGGCGGGCGGAGATAAAAAGTAAAGCAAGCACTTGCTCATATATATATATATATCTTGTTTTGTTTGTTTGCTTTTGTTTAATTTGTTTTAAAATTTAATCAACTATATTCTTATGTATACCTTTGTCACTGGTCTCGTAATCACGATAAGACTGTTCAAATCGATAGAGTGGATCTCTCAATCGATTGTAAACGTTATCGTCGTTGGTGCAAACCGAAGTGCATCTCTTGTTCGTCACAATGCGCATTTCGAATGTGTTCATTCGAGGCGGGCGGTATGTTTTGGAAGCGTTTTTGCGACTATCGCTCGCCTCGACTTATTGTCTGCGCGAGCGAGCACACAGCTGATCAACCAAAAGAAAACTATATACATAAACACGGCTTGTTATTGCCCGCGCTCTGATTTCGTGTTATTTCCCTTTTTTTTCTCCGAAACCGGCGGGTTCCTGCTATCCGACGGTCGATTCCGAGTAAGTCTGCGCTCAGCTGTCTAAGCGACCACAAGTCAGTGATACTCTTTCGAAACAGTTTTCGCTCTGTATTCTCCGAAAAGTGCGTCCACCGAATACCTTCGAGTTTGCGGATCTTTGCGCTGTAGCACGTTCAACCCGCTCCCGTTGAAAGAAGGACGAGCGAAAGACTACCAGACCAGAGGAACGACACTCTAATTATTATTTAATTAATAAAATTAAAGGGAGCCTGCAAAACCAACCCGGCTATCGTTAATCTTCCTTAACATTCCTTGCCCACCGATCGTTCAATAAACGATTAAAACCACACAGGTATACCTCGAACGAGAATGTGCAACTCGTGATTCAAATTTATAGGATCGTCCGGAGGACATACCTTATCCAATGTTTCTTGTAAAGGCAGAGGCAAATGAAATGTTCTACCTTTTCCTAAACAGAGTTCGATTATATAAGTTTCTTGATTTAAAATGTGCTATATTTAAATCATTTAATTATTTTTTTCGTTCAAGTACAATTAACAGCAAAAACTGCATATACGTAGGTATGTATTTGACTCTACTGCCATTACTTGAAACAAATACATTATTCGATATTAACAAATTGGAACTCTGGAATTGCGAGTAATTATTTTTCATTATACAGACTAGGTTTAAATTTTTGAGGACCTTCTTTTGAACATGGCTTGACCTTTTCATTTTTATAATTTTTTGGAGATAGGGTGAGAGAGGACGAATGAGGGTAAGAGAAGACAAGATAAGCGAAAGAGGGTGAAAGAGAACGAAAGAGGGTGAGAAAGGACGTACGAGGGTGAAAAAGGTGAGAGAGGGTGAGAGAGGACGAAAGAGGTCGAAAGAGGGTAAGAGAGAACGAAAGAGGGTGAAAGAGGACGAAAGAGGGTGAGAGAGGACGAAAGAGTGTGAAAGAGGTCGAAAGAGGATGAGAGAGGGCGAAAGAGGGTGAGAAAGAATGAAAGAGGGTGAGAGAGGACGAAAGAGAGTGAAAGAAGGTGAAAGAGGACGAAAGAGGGTGAAAGAGGGTGAGAAAGAATGAAAGAGGGTGAGAGAGGACGAAAGAGAGTAAAAGAGGACGAAAGAGGGTGAGAGGGAATGAAAGAGAGTGTGAAAGAAGACGAAACAGGGTGAAAGAGGGTGAGAGAGAATGAAAGAGGGTGAGGAGAGGACAAAAGAGGGTGAGAGAGAGAATGAAAGAGGGTGAAAGAGGACGAAAGAGGGTGAAAGAGGACAAAAGGGGGTGAGTTAGGGCAAAAGAGGGGTGGGAGTGGGGGTGGGGGTGGAGGGCGGTATGTGGGAGAGAAAGGGGTGGGTGGAAGTTGAGGGAGGTGTGAGTGAAAGGTGAGAAGAGATTTATATATATATTATATATATATATATAATCCTGATGACGTCAGCGGACGTGGACAGAGAAGAAGAAGAAGAAGAAGAAGAAGACGACGTTACTTTATTTTTCATGAAAAACGTCACTTTTTGACCGCTTCTATCTCCAGAACGGCTTGACCGATTTTATTCCTTCTTGGCTCAAATTACTCGTGGCGATGCCGCCTTTCAAGTTATATTACGTGCAATTCAAAATTTTTTATATTTTAGTAGTTCTACACCCCCAAAAAATGGACTTTGATGGTGCAGGATAAGGAGACTTGTAGTGTTTTTTAAGGTCTTTTAGGGTTTGAACATGGCCGGAGACACTACCGCGTCTCCTAATAGTTCGACTCTTTTTTCCTGTGTCCAGAGTCTACTTCAAATATAGTGTTCGAAATCTTGCGAACTATCGGGAAAGGCCCAAGTCTAATTTCGTTGAGTTTTCCTCTATTTAATTTGGATCCATTTTCGACATAAACTAAATCGTTAACATTGAAATGAAAATTTCTTCGGTTTTTATCATACCTTGACTTGTTGTATTTATGGTTCCTTAAAGAATCTTTGTATACTATTTCTCTATCTTTAATCAAGTTTCTTTTTGCTGATAATTCCTCTGGGACTACAGAATCAGTTTTCCCAAATAATAAATATTCCGGGCTGAATCCAGTCACCGAATGTTCTGTCCGATTATACTGGTCTGTGCATTCTGTTGCTATTTTTGACCAGGCTCGAGACTTCGTTTCATTAATTTTACATCGGATCCGGTTCACCAGAGTTTGGTTGAGTCGTTCGTTTAGTCCGTTCGAAAATGGGCAGTTTACCGCCGTAAAAATTAAATTTATGTTTTGTTTTTTTAAATAGTTCTTAAATGAGTTTGAATTGATTCCGCTGTATTGGTCAGTAAGCAGTGTTTTTATTTGGTGTTTATCTTGAATTTTTTCCAGCAATTTTATGAAATCTTCAGATGTCTGATTTTTTGATGTTAGTATAAATGCGTATCTAGTAAAGTAATCTATTAGAAGGTGTAGGTATCTTTTTGTCGATCTGTTTTCGGCGAATCCTCCAATTGTGTCCAAAGAAACAATTTCGAATGGCTCTCTTGGTGGGCCGAGTTTGGATAGAAGACCATACTGCCTGCTTCGGGTTTTGTTTTTGCAGCAAATTTCGCAGCGCTCACATATTTGTTTTGTTATTTTGTCAATATTCCGCAGATAATAAGAATGTCTTAGCTTTTCCATAATCTTGTTTTTACAAATATGTCCGTACTCTTTATGGATTCGTAAAATTAATTGTTTCCCGAATTCTTCTGAGATTATTATCCGTTTTCTATTTCTATTTAATTTGTAAAATATTCCATTTTCGACCAAGATTTTTTTTTTATTCTTTTCTAAGTCTTCATTTGTTGATTGATCTCGTTTTATATGGTCGATAGTGACGAAGTTTATTGTTTTTATATGTTCTGAATTATCTAAATTAGAGAGAACAGGATTACGTGAACGACAATCTGCTTCTATATTGCCTTTTCCGGGTTCGTATTTAATTTCAAAATCAAATTGGGACAGGAAGTACATCATGTCCCCTAACTCTTTATCTGTTCTTGATCGAATACTCTGACCTTCAAGTGGTTTATGGTCGGTTATAATAACAAATTTCTTTCCAATCAGCCAATATTTTATAGCTTCTTTCATGGCGAGACATTCTAAAAATATGGCTTTCTTTTTCTTCTGGTATTTATTTAATTTCTTTGAGAAGAAAGCAACAGGTTTTAATTCACCGTCTGGTTGTTTCTGCTTTAGCACCGCTCCTATCCCTTCTATACTGGCATCCGTATAGATGACCGTCGGTGCGTTTGAATCGAAAATCGCTAATATCGGTTGAGAACACAGTAAGTCCTTAGCTTTCAAAAATGTTTTTTGGCACTCTTCTGACCAAGTAAATTGAATATCTTTTCTGAGTAAGTTTTGTAGTGGTTCCAACAGTCGTGCCGCGTCTGGAATATATTTATGATAGAAATTTATCTTCCCTAGAAATTGACGAATTTTCTTTCGAGTGTCTGGTATTGGAAATTCTTAAATTGATTTTAAATTATCTTTCAGTGGACGTACGGTATTCCTTGATATTACATGGCCGAGGTATTTTACCTCGTTCTTTGCGAATTTGCATTTGATCAATTTTAATCGGAAACCTTTCTTGCAAATAGACTTCAATAGTTTTTCCAAATATTCCATATGTTCCTCAAAAGATTTAGAGAAAATAAGGATATCGTCAATGTAGTTCATGCAAAAGGTGCTCAGATTATTTCTTCGGATGAGGTTGCTTAATATACGTTGAAATATTGCAGGTGATGTCTTTAAACCAAGGGGCAAACATTTCCACTGCCAGTGGCCATCTTGAGTTACAAATGCGGTCTTGTGTTTGTCTTTGGCACGTAATGGAATAGCCCAGAAAGCAGAATTTATATCTAATGCAGAGAACCATTCCGAGTCTCGAGTTTTAGCTATGATTTCCTCTATTAGGAGAAAAGGTTGAGGCTCTGAGATAAGCAATTTGTTTAACTCCCGAAAGTCAATACACATTCTTGTTTTAATTTTTTCTTCCCGTTTGTATGCCAGGGTGACGAGGGACGCAAAAGGGGAGCATGATTCTTCAATCAATCCTGCTTTTAATAATTCATTTATCTGATATTCTATTTTTTTCTGATCTGGTATGGAGCAACGATATGGTTTTTTTGCTACAAATTTGTGTTCCAACAGTTTTACATGTGCCTCATGGTCTTTTACTTGGCCAACGTCAAATTTATTTTTGGCAAGGACTGTTTCATATTTGTTAATCAGGTTTTTAATATTTCTTTTTCTTTCTTCGGATAGGTGATTTAGTTTTGCTTCAAATTGCTCGACCGGGATACCTTCATTAAAGTTTACTAGATTTTCTTTATTTTCCACCTTGGTGTCAAAATTTTCTATTTCCTCCTCTTCATTTTTCAAATTTCTTTTCTGGTAAATCTTAAGGTCGTAATCTTGTTTCAGACCGAAGTTCTTGATTGTGTCGAGACCGAGTAGGATATCATACCCAAAGTTCTCATCTTCAACAACAAAAACCTCCACCGTTTTTTCTATTTTATGAATTCTTATTCTAGCAGATAATCTGCCTGAAAAATCTTTCCTGCCACTGACAGTTTTAAAAGTATTTCTGTCTTCTCGTGTAGTTAGACCCATTTTCTCAATAATCTTCGAATTTAGAAGAGTTATATTCGCTCCTAAATCGTAAATTCCTTGTATCTTGTTATCATTCAGAAATACTTCTAGTGTTATCAGCGGCAGCAGACTTAGTTTTTTTGGTCGGTTATGGTTTCATTCAGCGCATCTTGGACTGCCACATTATTTGCCGTCCTGATATTCTTCGGTTCAGTTTGTTCTTTTTGTTTTACTCTGCATAGTGCCTCGGGATGAAATCTTTCCGGAAAGCCTTTTTTTTCGCAATATGAACAAGGTTTTCTTTCTATATTTGTTGTGGTCGATGATTGTGTTTGGTTCTTCTGATCACTATTCCTAGAAGCATTTGTGTAAGCGAGTGTTTTCTTTTTTTGTACTAAATTCTCTAATTTCCGCAACTCAGTTAACAAATCCTCTATTGATGCAATCTTCGTTTTTTCTAGTCTATCTTGTACCATTATTGGTAAATCTGTTACAATTAAATCAATCAGTATGTCTACCGGGAAATTGTTTCGAATATTAACTAATAAGTTCTCTTTTTGTAAGGCATAATCCACCAAACTGCCGCCTATATAACGGAAAGAATATGCCTCTCTATGTTTGCGGCAGCCTATTTCGCGGAAACTATCTAGAAATACTTTTCTCCATGTCTCAAATTCTACATCTAAACCTATTGTAACTATTTTTGACGAGAACCAATCTTTAGCTGTCCCATCTAAAAATAAACGTAATATTAAAATCTTATAAAGCCACAATCTCCACTTGATTCCTCTCGAACAATAGAGCCAAACGCGATGTTATTGCGACAATTATGAAGGAAAGAACATTTTGGAAAGGAATTTGAATCCTATGGTTGGGATCTCAAAAATTCCCCTTGTTCCTTCTCTTAACATCCCCTGTAAAGAAATAGGCGAGAAAAATATTGGTCCGAAAGTCGGCTGAATCGGGACTCGAACCCGAGACCTTCCGCTTGCCGGGCGACTGCTCTTCCAACTGAGTTATTCAGACACTTACGAATAAATACTTTTCTCAATGTTTATACCCCCCCACCCCCCAAAGCGTCGTAATTAGGTCCAGACGCGACGAACAATAATGCGAATACTTATTTAGTCAGCTCTTTTAATTTTTAAAGCCACAATCTCCAAATGGAGATTGTGGCTTTAAAAATTAAAGAAATCTTCAAATGGAGATTGTGGCTTTAAAAATTAAAAGAGCTGACTAAATAAATATTCGCATTATTAAAATCTTATCTTTGTCTGATGTAACCTGACATCGCGCGCATTCTCTTTCAGACGTTTGAAACCAGCTTGCAATTGGAAAATTTTTTCCATCGACTTCTCTAGTAGACAATGAAATAAACAAATAGAGATATGTCATTTGAGAAAAACTATGATTTAGCAAATAGATCAAGATCACTTAAAGAATAAAATAAATATCATAACTGACTCTTCTTTGAAAAAACTTTATGTTCGCACCCTTTGTCGCACACGATAATTTAGACACACCGTATCGGTGTTGGCCTTGATAGTCGACGGAGGAGTTATCGCTTCTCAGCGACAGGGAAAGACGGTGATAAATCGAAGGACCAAGAATAGAAAAAGGAGAGCGTAGGTCGATTGGTACTCGACGCTTTCGCGCCGATAAGGAGGAGTGAAGTCAGTGGCTTGCAAGGCCGAGAATGAAGTTAATAGTTCTTTGTTGATTAACACACTCGGTTTAATTTTAAACAATAAACTTTGTACTCAATAGATAAACAGATATAATCGAAGATCCGGAGCAAGATCAAGAGTATAATCGGGATTGAGTTGCTCGAACGCACTCGCCTGCGACCTCACTGTTCGAGCTTCGCCGATTGTCTGAAAATATTGAAAATTCGCTCGGTGGCGCGAGGCCCGATCACACTCCGATCAGGCCCGTTCGTAGTACGGAGCAGGTGACTCGCACGAGTGTCAATCGTGATCGCGACGTGGTCGTGCTTAGTATTATTTGCTCGTACGTATACAGGATTTAACTTGTGCCTATATTAGGAAGAAACAAAACAAAACCTTTTTTTTTTTTTTTTTTTTTTTTCAACAAAATCGTCGAACATGTCGATACGGTTTGCTCGTGCGCGAACAGAAATCTTTTTCGTTACTTTTATTCTCAACATGCTAATTTTTTATTTTAAAATTTTTATGGGCTACAGATATTCAGATTTAATTACTTGATAACCTGATAGTAATCAATTTCGGATCTCAATCTAAACTGAACTTTTATCTATCAACGAATAAATATATCTCAACGAATAAAATTCAGTGAAAAAAAATTAGTTATAAAATTTACACAATTTAACAAGAGAGTTTTTTAAAATATAATTATTGAAAGACTAGAGAAAAGGAATATTTTTTTAAACAAATAAAATACATATGTAATAAAGAAATTAATAAAAAATAAAAAATTTAATGCAAAACTGATCAATTGATTATTATATTATAATAAATCTGAATTAAGTATATTTTGAGACTTTATACTAATTAAATAAGAAAAATAACTTATAAAATTAACTTTTCGTTAGCTTGTATGTTATTTTTCTTTTCTAGCTAGTATAAAGTTTCCAAATATTTAAATTAAAAATTATCAAATATTTTATGTTTAACTAACTATTGAAAAATGTGATCGATTATTATTTATTATAAAATTATTTAAGACAATTATAAATGCAGTAGAGGATATGCAATATATTGATCATTATATGGTAAAACTAGTAATTTTCTTTTGATCTTATCAAATCTCCACATTTGAAATATAGTATTATATTTTATAATAACTTTAATATCAAATAATGAAGAAAAACATGGTTTTGAATAAAAATCTTTGTGAGGAATATACTTGATACCTATTAAAAATATTTCATTTTGATATGATGCAAAATTTAGTATTTCAACGATAGTTGAATCGGTCAATTCGACAAATCGATCAGCTACTTTTAAAATATTTAAGCAATAATTAATCGTTTTAAGTTTCCTGTACTGCGGAGAAGTGCAATTATTTATTAATGGACCATTAAAATGTTCCTGCAATAATGTTATGGAATTATCATTTACAAATTGTATTGGTTGCAAAAAATTATTATCCTCACTAACTCTACACACAACTTGTTGTAGCTGCTGCGAATGTCTACGGATATACTTTTTCAACTTTTGCATATGATTTTCAAATGCAAAAGCACTGAATTCATCAAGTGAACCAAATAAACGTACACAATCACTTAAATGCAATAGACTATGTATGTTGTGTGAAATAAAATCGGGTCCATAAATTTTAATTGAATTCTTAATAAAATATTTTATTAGGTTTTCGGCATATGAAATATAATTTTCAAATTTTGTGTACTGATTACTTATCAATATTGAGCTAGCTAAACTTAGCATAAGAAAATTATTATACTCTTTTAATGGTATTACTTTCTTCAAAACTATTGGGCCTGTATATAACAGAAAAAGTCTAAATTCGGTCGCCTTAAATCTTTTACATTCGTTTATTGGCCGAGTTTTTCTTGCAAATTCACAAGGAATATATTTTTTTAAAGCCTGAAGATTATTGTTAATTTTATTAATATTTAAAGCACGTAATTTATGAGGAGGCTTGCCAAATATCCATCCATAACGCTTACAACATAACAACCTTTTTGTTGCACCCAATAGAAGATTATGCATATAATCTAAAGGTACATTATCAATCATATTAAAATTGGGAATTTGAAGCCAAAGTGTTTCTCCTGTGTGGTGTTCGATTTGAAGGGTATTTCTAAATGAATGATCTGTTCTTTTTTTTAAATTTTCAGTTTCAACGAAGCATAAAACGTTATTAACCATATCCCCTTCCTGATCACACTTCGTACATGAGAAATAACCTGAATGACTTTTAATAGATAAAATGTGAGATTTGGCCGGGGTATCACAAATTAACATTAAAATTTTGAATTTACATAAAACAGATTGTATCATTATTCCATTTGATAATTTTATACATTCTTCTACAAAATCCTTTAAAAATTCATTGGCTTTAGGTTTTTCATTTCCATAATGTAAAGCTATTATGAATACTTGATTTTTTAGATTTTTAATTGATTTAACTGTACCCAAAATTGGCCAAAAGGAACTTGATGTGCTTTTTGTTAAAGGCAGCCCGTCAATATTAATTGCGAGAAAAAATTCTGTATTTTGATCGACAGTTACATTATGTTTCAAAGATAAAAAATTTAGTGACTTGCGTATACCAAAATAATGATATGAATTATTTAAAGAATTAGATTTGCGGGGTGTTTTCAAAATAGTACGTGGATCAGCTGGCAAGATATTAATTAATGATGGTTCTTCGCGTAGTATATCTAATAACTGTTTAAATGCAGTTAAACTAACATTTCTGTCAATAGACCATTTTCCTAATTTTGTGGAAAGAGATTCCTTAGGCTTAGCAAATAATGGAGGTGAAATATTAGTATCATTACGTTGCTGTAAATCATTAAGAAAAGAATAATCATTCTGTTCCAAATTATTGCTTTGATTATTTAATAAAATGTTATCATTATTTATAAAATCATTATCATTATTATCATTATTATCATTATTATCATTAAAATCATTATTATCAATAACAATTTCATTATCAACACTATTATATATTTTTTTACAATTCTGATTATAATATTCATCTAAGAATATTTCATTATTTGCTAATTGATCCGTTTCACTAATTATTGCTAATGACAGATGAAGTTTTTCATTAACTTTCCGACATAATTTTTCTCTTTGACTTTTTTTATTAGGCATTTTGAATTATATTCAGAGAGACACAAGAAAATTAAATAGATAAAAAGTGCAATAAAGATTTATAGATCCGAATGATTGAATCGAAGTTGAACGTAATATCCAAAAATATAAAATAATTTATAAAGAACCTTTATACTTTATAAGATAGCTGAAACAAACAATATTAGAAAGAAAATTAAAACTTTATATATAGCAAATTGTTTGAATATGTTTAAACTTATACTATTTATAAACTATAAATAACCAATATATGTAGATTTTATTCATCACTTACATGTAATGCAAATGTATATTATAGAACTATATATTTTATATTAACAAATTTGCCCATACAGCATGCATATTGAAAAGACATTCAGAAGATATCTTCGGAATATCTTCTAAACGTCTTTTGAATATGCATGTTGTATGAGTAAATTTATTTATATAAAATGCATAATTCTATTGCTTTTAAAAAGTTGTACTAACTTCTCAATTTTTGTACAAATATATATTATTTTCAATTCTGTTTAGGTCCAATTTTTAAGTTATTTTATTTCTTAAATTTATTATTTCTAATTTAGTACCCTAAAGATATCCCGAAGATATCTTCTGAATGTCTTTTGAATAAGCATGCTGAGTGGACATATACTAAATTGAAATTTATTAAATAAAATAACTTAAAAATTGAACCTAAACAAAATTGAAAATAATATTATATTTGTATAAAAATTGAAAAGTTAGTATAGCTTTTTAAAAGCAATAGATTTATGCATTTTATATTAACCAAATTTATTCATGCAGCATACATATTCAAAAGACATTCAGAAGATATCCCGAAGATATCTTCTGGATGTCTTTTGAATGAGCGTGCTGTATATATAAGTACTATAAATTAAAATTAAAAAAATAAAATAACTGAAAAATTGGACCGAAACAGGATTGGAAATAATATTATATTTATATAAAAATTGAAAAAATTGAATTTATAAAAAAATTGAAAAGTTAGTACAGCTTTTTAAAAGCAATAGATTTATGCATTTTATATTAACCAATTTACTCATACAGCATACATATTCAAAAGACGTTCAGAAAATATTCCGAAGATATTTTCTGCATGTCTTTCGAATGTGTTGTGCTGTTAGATTATATTAATTAAATTATTGGACTAGCATGTTATATTATTTAGTTTAAGAAATAAACATATGAAGAAAAAGTTTATTGTAATTATGCTTAATTATAAATAAAATAGTAAATAAAATAATATAAGACATATATACGAGACTTACCGCTTTAATATTAATAAAACTATATGTACTGCCTGCTGCTACTCCACGAAAAGTTGTTTTCACACAACGCACAATCACTTTAGACAAATTAAAACGTCGCAAGTCGATTTCTAGATTTTTCAAAGCGTGGTGTACTGCATGAAAGATGAATGAGAAATGAGACAGTAATGATGAGAGCCAAGAAGAGCAGTGAAGACAAATGAAAAATGTCTAGCCGCAGTGTCGCACAACTCACGCAGTGCAATCAACTTATCTACCATTAGTGGAGTATGCATTGTAATTGATTTATAATTTTTAAGATGCCAAAATTAAAAGAATATTATTAGCGTTATTAGCGCATAGTTCGCTCCAATACTATACTCAACGTATATTACTTTTTAATATTTGCAAAATATTTAATATTTGCAATATATATATATATATATATATATATATATATATATATTGGCAACAAGCGCAGAAGCTATTAATTCTATATTTTTTGCAAATATTAAAAAGTAATATACGTTCAGTATAGTATTGGAGCAAACTCTGCGCTAATAACGCTAATAATATTCTTTTAATTTTGGCATCTTAAAAATTATAAATCAATTACGATGCATATACTCCACTATAATGGTAGATAAGTATATATATATATATACACATATATCAGCACAAAATATAAATGTTTTCAAAAATATTTCTAAATATTTCTATAAAATATTGCATAAAAGCATTTTAAAATGGTTTTAGGAATATTTTAAAATAATTAAAAAATTTTTTGTGATAACATTTTAAAAAACTTTTAAAAATATTTTTAAAAATGTTCTTTTTATCGTTCAGATAATATTTTCTTAAATATTTGATACATATTTTTGAATATTAGTTTAAAATGTATATTCAAAATATATTTCTGAAAATATTTTTAAACATCAAAAAGCGGACATAAAAACATTTTAAAAATATTTTCGAGAATTATTTTATCTTTTAAAAAATATTTTAAAAAGATTTAAAAAATTTTGTGTATATATGATAAATTTTGTCAAATATATTAAATGCGTATGTATATTAGATGTACAATAGATATTCAATATTCGTATATCCGTTTTTGTATATCCTATGTATAAACGTTTTTGGAGTTCCTAAGAATATCCATTGCGTATGTATATTAGATGTACAATAGATATTCAATATTTGTATATCCGTTTTTGTATATCCTATGTATAAACGTTTTTGGAGTGCCTAAGAACATCCATTGCGTATATACATAAGATGTACTTTAGATATTTAATATTCGTATATCCGTTTTTGTATATCTTATGTGTAAATGTTTTTGGAGTGCCTAAGAACATCCATTGCGTATATACATAAGATGTACTTTAGATATTTAATATTCGTATATCCATTTTCGTATATCCTATGTATATGCGTTTTTGGATCTTCTACGTATATCCATATGTATGAACATAAGATATATTACGAATGTTCACTATTTGTATATCCGATTTCATATATTCTATGTATATACGTTTCTGGAAGTTTTGCACCTGTAAAATGCGTATGTATATTGCATGTATTATGGATATCCAATATGGGTATATCCTTTTTTTGTACATTCTACATATATAAGTTTTTGAAGCTTCTACGTATATCCATATTTGTATGTACATAAGATGTGCTACAGACATCTCATTCACGAATATACACTTTTGGATATCCTATGTATATATACGAGATTCGAAAGATGTACTTTGAATCTTACGGATGTCCTATGTACATTCAAGGCGACTTATGTGCTGACTGGGTGTTGACTGTTAGCAGGAAACTTAGTCACTACGCGTTGAGGAAATAGAAAACCAAAGTACTGTGTCTTTCGCAATTTTTAAACCGTCAATACAAAGTCAAATAAATAGATAAATAAATAAATAAATAAATAAATATGTAACATATGACAATATAATATATTAAATAGCTTCAAGAACGCGATCATAAATCCCACTGAAATTCTCCGTATCTTTTTGTAAATTAATGCTTTTTCTTTGGTTTTTTATATAGAACATTTCTGCTATTTCTCTTTTTCTCGTTTGTTTTTCTTGATGCAGAATCACAGGAGAATCCCAACGGAACTCATGATCGTTACAAGTCCGATGCAAACTAACAACCGAGTGTGATGTCGTGTCTTTTTTAATGTTATTTTTATGTTCCTTAATACGTGTTTCTAAATGTCGCTTTGTTTGTCCAATATATGTAGGGCCCCCCCCCGATAAGGGCCAAGTCACAGTATTGATGAATCGGACTGACTATGTGGGGAAAATGAATTGTTTACTGAAAGATGTTTCCACTTATAAACCACTTAATAAAAATCCATTAAACGCTCTCAACGCAAAGATCACAACTTTATTAAAATCTTGGTTGGATAATGGACTCATAGATGATTCAATTTACAAACAATTGAGATGTACTAATGGCAATTTGCCTCGTGCCTATGGTTTACCTAAGATCCATAAAGTAGGTTACCCTCTTCGTATCATAATTTCAACGTTGGGAAGTCCGGTTTATTACATTGCATCTTATTTAGGTGAGATTTTACAAAATGCAGTCAAGAAACCTCGATCTCACATTAAGGATAGTTGGTCCTTTGTTGAAATTATTAAAGATAAAAACATTGATGACGATCATGTCATGATTTCGTTGGACGTGACTTCGCTTTTTACTAACACACCGTGGGAATTAATAAAAGCAGCAATAGAAAACCGTTGGGATGATATCTCACAATTTACTTCATTTAACATTGCACAGTTTTTACATGCTATTGACACGGTCATGCGCTCGACTAGTTTTGTTTTCGATGGAAAATTTTACGAGCAGGTTTTCGGTTCGCCTATGGGGTCTCCTTTGTCTCCAATTTTGTCTGATATGGTTATGGACGATTTGGAATCATATTGTTTGCGTCAATTGGATTTTGAGCCCTATTGTTATTTCAGATATGTTGATGACATTTTTTCAATTATTCCGAAATGTAAAGTGGAGGATATGCTTACGATTTTTAATAGTTTTCACACGAGACTAAAGTTTACGTTTGAATTGGAGAACAATTGTTCCTTAAGTTTTTTAGACACAAGCGTTATGCGAGTTAATGGCAAATTGACGACTGACTGGTTTCGTAAGCCTACGTTTTCAGGCCGTTATATAAATTTTCTTTCGAACCATCCGATGCGTTATAAAATTAGTGTGATCACAAGCCTCGTGGACAGGGCTATTTTACTCGCTGACCCTATGTTTCACGAGAAAAACATCATCTTAGTCAAACGAATTCTTCGTAACAATTGTTACCCGTTAACAGTCATAAACAAAATTGTTAACAGGAGACTTAGGGCGATTAAATTTGGCGGTAATTTTGGTGCGTCTAATCGAGATAAATTTGATACACGAAATGTTATAGTGTTGCCGTATATTAGAGATTTGAGCAAAAATATTACTCGTTGCATAAACAAAAATGGAATCGGTGTAGTATATACCGTTCCAAAAAAATTAGACACTTTGATAAAAAGAGGAAAAGATAGTATTGATAACTTAAAAAGAACCGATGTCGTCTATAAGATCGAATGCGCGAATTGCGACTCTACATATATTGGACAAACAAAGCGACATTTAGAAACACGTATTAAGGAACATAAAAATAACATTAAAAAAGACACGACATCACACTCGGTTGTTAGTTTGCATCGGACTTGTAACGATCATGAGTTCCGTTGGGATTCTCCTGTGATTCTGCATCAAGAAAAACAAACGAGAAAAAGAGAAATAGCAGAAATGTTCTATATAAAAAACCAAAGAAAAAGCATTAATTTACAAAAAGATACGGAGAATTTCAGTGGGATTTATGATCGCGTTCTTGAAGCTATTTAATATATTATATTGTCATATGTTACATATTTATTTATTTATTTATTTATTTATCTATTTATTTGACTTTGTATTGACGGTTTAAAAATTGCGAAAGACACAGTACTTTGGTTTTCTATTTCCTCAACGCGTAGTGACTAAGTTTCCTGCTAACAGTCAACATCTATTTATTTCGGGCTTACTTCTGTCAGTTATACATTGTTCATCAAAACAATGGTTAATTTTGTCGGGGGTTTGCTGTAAATATGATTTATTGTATTAATCTGGTATGTAAACATATATATTTTTGTAAATCTATAATTATTTGTATGATTAAGCGCATTAAGAGTATATTTATATGTATATAATTGTTTATAGATTACTTGAAAAGGGCTGCAATGACAGCCGAAACGTTGTAAATTAAACTAATTATTTAAAATAAATTATTGCCAGTCTGGTCGACTTTAAAATTGGAGGAGAGTTTTTAATAAATAAATATTTAATAAATATAGTATTTATTATAAAAACAGTTAATCTCGGCTCGAATTATTGTGTTACAATAAAAATAAAATCTCAACGGCAATCGGACGACATGCACAAAATTAATAAATTAAAATGAGATCTCAAATCAAACTCATTTATTAAATTCTAAACGTTTCGACCCACTTCGGGTCTTCTTCAGTAGCTGCAAAATACAAAGAAACAAAAATAAAAGATAATCGGTACAAACAGAAAATTATAAAACTCATATACATACAATCCGCAAATAAATTAAATATAGTATTTATATTTATATGTATTGTGATATATGAATTAAAAAAAAATAATGTTATATAGTATTTTTACTTTTGTTTATGTATAATATTTACTTTAAATATTTTTTTTGTTTAATATATTTCTTTTAGATTATAAATTTTAATTATACACTTCATAAGTTAAATCATATTTTAATTAAAAAATTTAAAACAAAATATTTAATAAATAATATTTAATAAAAAAAGAAAGATATGAATAAAAAATAAAAATAAATCAATTTGTTTATTAAAAATAAAAAATTTCTATACTTACAAATTTAACAATTTTATAATGTTTTGTAGGTTAAAGCTTTTGATTTAATCCTATAAATAAAATATTAAATTAATTAGTTTAATTTTTATTCAAATAAAACTTTATATTATATTCAAAAGTTATAGATTAGACCAATGCTTAAATTTTTATTTTATTTTGTTTTGAATAAAAAGTTTACCATTTCTGAATCATTATTGAACTTTCTTTTTCTGGGGAGAAATGCTGCTTTCGCAAGATTTTCATCGGATATGGTACCCGGTATAATTTTGACATTTGAGACATTCTCAATCAACAAGAAATTATATATATATATATATACAGAGTGTAATTGAAATAACATATATGATAGTGTTAGATTCTCTGGCCAATTTAGAAACGATTTTTCCTCAGTGAAGATGTCGAGAAAGGTCATCAATTTTTACAAACTTCCAATTTTTATTATTACCCCCATAGCAAAAAATGTCACAGTGACATCACAATAAGCTCACAATAGAGTCACAAGGTGACAAAAAAATGTGATGTCACTGTGATGTCATTGTGAGATTATTGGAAGGTAACAGTGATATCATTAATCACAATTGAAGTGATATCATTGTAAAATGTCACATTGATATAACTAGTATATCACGAAATGTAACAATAAGGATAAAAAAATCTGTCATAGCAAGAAAATGTCACAGTGACATCATAAAGATGTTCTGCTGTGACGATAAAATATATATTTAATCGTCACAGCACAACATCTTTATGATGTTACAGTGATATCATCAAAAATGTCACATTGATATAACTAGTATATCACGAAATGTAACAATAATGATAAAAAATCTGTCATAGCAAGAAAATGTCACAGTGACATCATAAAGATGTTGTGCTGTGACGATCAACAATTAAAATTAGAAAAATAAAGTTTAATTTATAATATATTTAATAAATAATTTATATTTATTTATTTATATTTATTACTGCTATAACTAAATATATATTAGGGTGTCCAATTTAAAATAACACGTACACCACTTCAAATATCTCTTAAAATATTCATCAAATAAAGGGCATCATCTACTTTATGACCTCCTTTGAATCAAACAACTTTTATTTGAAATATTTTTCTTTAAAATAGTCGCGTTCAGCAGAATGACTGCTAAGTTGTCATCTTGTCAAGACTTGACGTTGATTTGTTCTAAAAGTAAAAGAATCAACACGTCACCGTTAATGGACGCTACTTAATGTAACCTAATCTTACCTAATCCTAATGCAAGCGTGACCGTGTAGGCGCGTACACGTTGCCCAAAACGCTCTGCAGCGTATACGCAGTCTGTTGGTGTACCAGCACGTGTTTTTTATTTGCATAAGAGGACATTTTGACTCAAAATAAGTGATCTCAGAAGATCACTTAGCAATAAGAAGTGATTTAACAAAGTGAAAAACATCAACATAAAAATTAAGGTTAGTATATACAATATTTTTTATCTTATGTTTGTCTTATATTTTTTTCATATTTATTGTAACAAGATATCTTTTTTTCATTGTATATGTATATTTAGGAAAAAAAATATATTTTGTGAAAAATATGGGTCGCAAACGAAAACACTCAATATTTTATAGTGCAAGACATAAACGAAGATTAGTTGCAAGAAACACAGTAACAGATATGAATATGATAACTCATCAGACTGATTCTGCGGATTCTATGGCAATAATTAATAATAATAATGATCAACTAATTGTTGTTGATGAGAATGCTTCGTCTTTATGTGATTCTGATAAAGTATACTCAGATAGAAATCTAAATCAATATTATGATGAAAATAATATTAACTTTCTGAATGAAAATAATGCCTGTATGATACAAAATTACACGGATGCAAATAAGCTGCAAGCTATAGTCGATAACAATTATGAAAATCTGTGTTTAAATGATAACGAAACTTTTATACATGACATAAGTAAATGGGCTATTGAAGAAAAGATATCACTCAAATCACTCCGTCACCTTTTACAGATATTGCAAACACACACTAATTATACTTTGCCTAAAGATCCACGTACATTATTGCAAACTCCTAAATCAACTGAAATTATACAAATTGAAAACGGAGATTACTGTCACTTAGGTCTCGAAAAAGCTCTTCTAAAAATTATTGAAGAACGTAAAAGATTGAATTTTGCTCTTGATAACATTCAATTATTTATAAATATTGATGATTTACCTATATATAAGTCTTCCACAAAGAGTTTATGGCCAATATTATGTGCAGATAATATTATAAACAATGTATATGTCATTGCCTTATATTATGGTGAAGGAAAACCAAAAAATGCAAATGAGTTTTTAAAAATGTTTGTAGGTGATGCTATTGCTTTTATAAATAATGGGATTGATTATGAGGGACAGATCATAAAAGTCGAAATTAAAGCAATAATTTGTGACGCTCCTGCTAAATCATTTATTTTAAATGTAAAAGGACACACTGGATATAATAGTTGCACTAAATGCATTATTGAAGGTGATAATATAGAAGGACATATATGTTTTCCATACACATCTAATATGATGTTACGTAATGATAAAGAATTTTTTACTGGATCTTATAATCTTGATTATCAAACTGGTGACACAATTTTAAAAAATATACCAAATCTAGGCTTAGTTACAAATGTGCCACTAGATTATATGCACCTGGTATGTTTGGGTGTTATGCGTAAACTTATTATGTTATGGCTTTCAGGACCACTTAAGATAAGATTATCAAATTCAGACAAAGAACAAATTTCTAAGAAACTAATAAAGTTACGCAATTATATTCCTTCTGATTTTGCTCGAAAACCAAGATCATTAAAGTATATCAAACATTGGAAAGCCACAGAATATCGGCAATTTTTATTATATACAGGTCCTATTATATTGAAAGGAATACTACAAGAAAATGTATATTTAAATTTTCTAACATTACATGTAGCAATCACAATTCTTGCACATCCTACTTTAACATATCAAACTTCTATTATAGAATATGCAGAAAATTTATTAAAACATTTTGTAAAATCATTTCAAGTTATCTACGGTTCTAAATATATTTCACATAATATTCATAATTTATTACATCTTGCTGCAGACGTAAAACAATTTGGTGCTCTGGATAAATTTAGTGCATTTAAATTTGAGAATTATATGTCTACGTTAAAGAAATTAATTCGTAAAACTAACCAACCATTACAGCAATTAACAAGAAGATTTGCAGAAATTGAGACAATACATAATAATGAAACATTCAAAATATATTCAAATTCATACGATATGGAAAAATGTTTTACACGCTCTCATTGTGATGGTCCTATTACGAAAGATTTCATTTCTGTACAACAATATAAAATTTTTTGCAATAATCAATATTATATTAACTGTGATGATCCAAAAAATAATTGCATTTCTTTTGAAAATGGACAAATAATGTCAATTTTAAATTTCATTAAATCTAATGACAATAAAATGTATGCTATTGGCAAAGTACTTGTGTTAGTGGAAGATTTATATACACAGCCTATTTCGTCATTAACTTTAAATATTGGTATCATGTCTGAATATTCTCATCTTCAGACATGGGAGTTTGATAAAATTAGAGCAAAAATGTTGAAAATGCCTTATAAAAAAAATTATATTATATTTCCGATGTTACACACAACTGAATAATACATGTTTAATATTAATTTGCATTTGTAATTAAATAATTAAACGTAATTATAATACTCTAATATAAATTGCAAATATTATTATTATTATTATTATTATTATTATTATCGTCACATTTTTATCATATTATTTACATCATAGATTATTTATAATTTCAATGCTGATCAATTTTTATTTACAGTTATTATGGCGTATAATATTGTGGAGTTCGAAGATGGTTTACAAATTGTTCCTTCTGAATGGTTAACTGAAAATAATAAGGAATGTAAATGGCCATCATATACAAGTCAAATTAAGATAAATAAAGCAATTATGAAAAGAATATCTCCTTCTGATGATTGGCAATTATATAAAATAATCCGTATTTTTGGTAGCAGCGGTTAGTAATATAAAAAATGTATTTTATTTTTTTATCAAAAATTATATAAATTAAAATTATAATATATATGTATTAAAAGTATATATTAAAATTTAAATTTTAAGTGATATTTGATTATAAAATATATAAAAACAAAAATCTAATTTTTAATATTCAAAAATTTTATACGTTTTAGATACATATGATAAAGCTATAGACAAACTTAAATTAGCTGAACAAATATCCGATATAGATGGTGATGATGGAAATAACCTCAAAAAATCGAGATATCAACGAGCAAAAAAAAATACAGGTTCATCTCCTGATAATTCTGATACAAGCGACACAAGCATCAATAAATTAAAAACTCGCAATGATTTAGAGTTAGATAATTTTCCTAATACACCAAAAGCTTTAACAATAAATAAGAGCAAAATCTGTGAAATAAAGACACCATTAATACAAGGTGATAAGAAAATGAATCGAGTAAAAAAAATTTCAAGTTCTTCTGATAATTCAGATAGAACTGACACAAGCAATGATTTAGATGAAGCTTCTAATATATCAAACGATTTAAATAAAAGCAAAATGACTTATGAAATAAAAAAACCACTGATAAAAAATTATAAGAAAATAACTAAGCCTCCGATACAAATAAGTAATGAAAAAATAATTAATATTCAGTCTAAAAAGTCTGCAGTTACATATAGTAAATCTATAAGTTCACAAGAACATCGAACAGCAAATAAAGATGACCTTGTTCCACAAAATTCAGATACAATATCTACATCCGATACTTGTAATGCTGAGATTGATTTAGGTAAAAATATATCTGTTATTAATTTTAAATTTTTGTAAAAGCTTACCTATATATATATATATATTATTAAAGTTTTAACTTTTTTTATTTATATCACTGTAAACATATATTTAAAATGGTATATAATTCGTAATATTTATATAATCTGACAATGAGTAGATATACAATAATATGTGTCAATTATTTTTGCAGATTTTCATAATTTAATTATCAGGAAACTAAATGCAGTATTGTTAAATCTTACAACAATTGATGAACGTTTAATAAAGTTGGATAATCACATAAGAAAAAATGAGGAAACGGATTTAAAAAAAAATGAACATTATGATTTCGATTTGCCAGCAGATACCGTAGAACAATTACAGAGAATTGATAATCAATTAAAAAACAAATGTGTTGCTGCAGAAATGGTATATACAAAATATTATCATTTTATACTTACGATTAGAAACATTTTATTGAAATGTCTTATAAAAAGCAATATTTTGGACATATTTATTTATTTATATAATGTTAAATAATTTTAAAGAAGTTAAAAGAAAAGTAATGTTAACTTTTTTTATAAGAGAAAAACAAATGTTTATTATTTTGATATTTTTAGATCATAAACTAATATTAATTAAATTATTTTATATTTTTAGACAAGACAATTGAGCTTTTTAGGAGGTAAGGATCATCATGATGTGATTTCGTACATGATGAAACATATTTTAACAAATAAATTAGCAATGGAATATAGTTGGGCTGGTGCAAAATTGAAAAATGCCTTTAAAAATCTTCGCATTACTATATGTATCATAAGTAAGTATATAAATATTTAATCACAGAAATGTTTTTATTGACATATTTTTGACACTTTATATATAGCATTCTATGCATGGTTATATTGGATGATGCTATTAGAACTCTAATATCATTATTCAATAATATGTAATCATAGGAATATAAAATAATTTTGAATAGTATATATACATATATACATATATATATATATAAAAATTAAGTCGCTTTAAATTTTATATAATCTATAACCACACATATCTGTTTAAACTTGTTGTTAGATGCTGCGCGAACTTCAAGAACCAATTTAACAAATAAGGAAGTTGAGGATATAATTGCAAGATGGCTAATTTAGCCAAGCAGAGATTTGACCGAGATTTGTAAGTTATA
>NW_028190428.1:0-111720 GCF_048542155.1 Nylanderia fulva | reverse complement strand
TTCCCCCCTTTTCAACCTTTTATAGTGAATATTGCAAAAAATGGTTTAATATAAAAAAATAAAATAGTTTTTTTTAATTGATGTTTACTTTTTTTTAGTTTACAAAGAGCTCAATCCCCCAAATTTTTTTTAAAAAAAAATTTTTTATTTACGATTTCAAAAGCTTTTTAAATGAGATTAAAATTTTTCCCCTTTTTTTTAATTTTTTTTATTATTTTTTTCAATTAAACAACTTTAAATTTTATGCCAGCACGATCAAATACATGTGTCTTTTTTTTTATATTTCATTTATTTTTCAATCTAAAAAAAAAATTCTAAAACCCTTAGCCGAGGATACAAAAACGTATGTCTTTTTATTGTATAACTCTGTTTTTTCCAGAAACCCATGTTTAAATTTTGAACCCCCCTTTTCACCCTCTCAATCTTTCGGGGTTTTTTAAAATTTAATTTTAAATCCCACTTCCACGAAATAAATTTGGGCGGAAGTATAAAAAAAAACGTAACTGAAAAAAACATGTTAAAGTGGAAAGAACAGAGTTGGACAGTAAAGGCAAGAAGTAAGAAAGGTAATGTATGTATTGGCTAACGCAATCCGGGAGCAATAATGTGGGTAGAGGTAGTCTGCAGGCAGCAAATTTGGGACTAGTGTTGATTGAGAAATTGTCTAATATAAAATGGGTTTTTAAAAAATTTATTTAAAAAAATGTTGCTTTTTAAAATAAAGTTTTTTTTTTAAAAAAAAAAAAAGGGGGAAAAAATTTTTTAATAATTTTTTTTAAGTTATTTTTAAAAAATTTTTTAAGTCTGTTTCAAAATTTTTTTTATTTGAAAAATACATGTATGTCTTTTTTTTTGATTGTTTAATAAATTTAAAAAATTTTCTTTAAATTTAGTATGTAAACATAAATTAATAAAATTTTTGAAAAATATTAAATTTTTTAAAATTTTTATTTTCCCTTCCCTTTCAATCTTTTAATAAATATGGTTGTGTGTACACGCGCGCACTTTGTACGTTTTTATTTAATTATTGGATAGTTGAGATTTTTAAAATTTTAAATAAAAAATTATAAAAAAAATAATCCTTGTTTTTTTTTCTTATATTTACTCAGATTTTTGTCTATCTTAAAAAGATAAAAACTTTAGAGATTTAAAAATTTTTTTAAAATAAAAATTAAATTTTTAAGTAAATTTCAATTAAGAATAGATGTTTTAACATGAATTACTGAATAAGTACACAAGCAAAAAAGTGAGGAGTATGAGAAAAAGGGAGAGTGGGGGGGGGGGAAAGAAAAAAGAGAGAGAGAGGAGAGGAGGAAAAAGAGAGAGAGAGTTCCCCCAAAATTTAAACCCCCCACCTGCCGTCTAAAAGTACTAAAAAAAGTACACAAGACGAACAGTGAAATTTTAGTGAGGAGGGAAAAGAGAGAGGGGTGGGGGCGGGGGGCGTGGAGAAAAAAGGAAAAGAAGGGGAAAAAAGGGGGAGGGGGGGCCCGGGGAGAGAGAGAAAAAAGTTAGAAAAAAAAACCCGCACGCTTCCGTTGGCGGGTGGGGCGTTCTGTGGGCATTAACATAGTTTTTTCATTAACTTACACAAAAAATTTCATTTAAAAACCTTTTTACTTTTTTCCCCTTTTGTTACTTGTACAAATTTTTAAAACAAATAAAATTTTTTTTTGTTTTTACTTTTTTTTGTAATTTCTTATAACACGTTTTAAAAAAAACTTTTAAAAAAGGGTTTTGGGTTTTTGGGGCAAATTTTACACTTTTTTGGGGACCCCCCCAGGTGTGATCAACACGGGAAATTTTTTCCCCCTTTAGCGGGAAAATTAAAATTTTTGAAAATTTTTAAAAAAAATTTTCTAAGGGGTCAAGAATTTTCGGACTGGATTCCGGGGTCGTTTTTTTTTGTCACGGAAATCAATCAGATGGGCCCTTTTGGGGAAATCTCCCCCTAGAACTGAGAAAAAAACTCTACTCTTCCGCTATTCAACTGCTTTGCATTTCGAAAGGAAAATTTTTAAAACAGGGGGGATCAAAAATTTTTTAAATTTACCCCCTTGGGGAAAAAGCAAAGCAATCTGGGGGGCCTTTTAGTCCTTTTTAATGAATTTGTCTGGAAAAAACTTCCCTTTTTGGAAAGAAACCCAAAAAGGGGGTTTTCCCCCAAGCAAAACGAATTTTTGGGATTTCGTAACGTTCCAAGAAAAAAAAATATGTACTTTTTTCCCCTCTCCGTTTTTAAAGGATTAATTGTCTTTTTTTGGAAAATTTTTGAAAATCCCCCGAAATGATAAAATAACGTTTTTAAAAAGGGCCGATTTAAAATTTACGGTTCAAAAAAGAAAAACGCTTTTCGTCAATTATTTTGCCCGGAATTGAATTGAATGAAAAAACCAAAAAGGAGTTTTAAAAGAGTACGCCCCAAATTAAAACCTTTTTTTTTTTCCCCCCCCCCCCCCCCCCCCCCCCTTTTTGGGATAAAATTTTTAAATTATTTTTGGCCCTTAACGTTTGCCCTAAAAAGTTAAGCGATTTGCTGTTTGGGACGGGGTTTAAAACAAGCTAGCGAACTCGCTGAAAAAATGGGGTTTTGAACGTGATACCCGGGGATCAAAAACCAAAGTAAAAAAAATTTTTTTTAAAATCAAAGCAATTGGGGCTTGCCGATTAGAAAAAAATTGCTGCGCGGGAAAAATTTTTTTGTTCGGGGGTAGACTTTTAGTCGATTCGAATTTTAAAACCCCAAAATTAAGATCTAATTTTCAAAAGTAAAAAGGGTTCAAAAGGAAAAAAATTTTTTTTAAAACAAAAAATTTTTGGGGTAAAGAAAGAAATGTAAAAAATTTCCCTTTTATAAGTAAAAAAAATTTTTCTCACTGTTTTAAAGGAAAACTAGAGTCCCCTTAAAAAATAGAGGAAAAATCGCAAGGTTTTCCCCCTTTTCACGCCGTTATTTTTGCAAAATCGTCAAATTTTTTCAATTCTTGTTGAATGGTGCGGGCTTCTTTTTTTCCAAGGAAAAAAATTATATAAACCGTATCAACCAATTTAAAAATTTTTTCTGCTAACGGAACACACAAAATTTATATTAGGATCAAAAAAACTTTGGGATTTTTGGGTTTAAAGGGGAAAATTTTTTCCTTTGGGAAAAATTTTCGGGGGAATACAAAAGTCCCATTTTAGGGGGAGATTTCCCGGACATTTTAATTCCTTGTAGAGGAAAAAAAAAACTTTAAAATTTTTCCTTAACAGGTTTTAAAAAAAATGTGGAAGAGAAAAAGAAGTTTGCAATTAAAAAAAATTTTGTCCCCCATCCCCAAAATTTTCTTTCAAAAGTTTTTGCAAAATTTAAAGGATTACTCATTTTTGCCCCTTTTTCATCGGAAACTAAAAAGGAATTGAACTCGGATTTTTACGGAAGGCCCCCCCCAAATTTGAAAATTTTTCCCGAAGGGTTTTTCCCCCGGGGGAAAAAATGAAAATATGCTAAAAAAGAATTTAAATTCATGCTTCTGATTTCGCTGTAGGAGCATCACTTGAACAATCAATTGAAAATGTCAATAAACCAATTGCATTCTTTTCTAAAAAACTTGATAAAACTCAAAAGAACTACAGTACTTACGATAGAGAACTTTTAAGCATTTATTTAGCAATTAAATATTTCAGATATTTGCTTGAGGGACGACAACTCATTATTAGGACAGATCACAAACCTTTAATTTATGCTTTTCTTCAGAAACCTGACAAAGCTTCACCTAGACAAATTAGGCAACTGGATCTTATTGCTCAATTCTCTACTAATATTGTCCACATTTCAGGCAAGTTAAATTCTGTAGCTGATGCTTTTTCAAGAATTGAATCAGTTTCAATGCCAATAATTGTCTCTCTGGAAGAATTAGCAGAATTTCAAAAGGATGATGAAGAACTTCAAGATCTCCTTTCTTTGAACTCTTCACTTCAATTAAGGAAACTTATGCTTACTGGTTCATCTGTACCTATATATTGTGACTGTTCCTCTGAGTTAATTCGTCCATACGTTCCTAAACCTCTTCGTAAGAGAATTTTTGATGTAGTTCATGGCCTCGCACATCCCAGCGGTAGAACTACAGCTAAACAACTTCTACAGAAATTTATTTGGCCGTCATTGAATAAAGACGTTAAAGAGTGGTCTCGCTCTTGCCTACCTTGTCAACGTTCAAAAATTTCAAGACATACAAAAAATGTCCCTGTTAAAATTGCGGTTCCTGATCAGCGTTTTCAACATGTTCATTTGGATTTAATAGGCCCTCTTCCTTCTTGTCAAGATTTCCGTTATTGCTTAACAATAATAGATCGATTCTCGAGGTGGCCTGAAGCTATTCCACTTAAAGAAATAACTGCTGAAACAGTTTCGACAGCTTTCTATTCTCATTGGGTGGCTAGATATGGATCTCCTATAACTATTACTACAGATCAAGGCCCACAATTTGAAGCATCTCTCTTTAAAGCATTAACTAATTTGATTGGATGTGATCGCAAGAGAACTTCTGCTTATCATCCAGCTTCAAACGGAATTCTGGAGAGATGGCATAGGACTGTTAAGACTGCAATTATGTGTCATCAGACGAAGAATTGGTTGGAATCTTTACCTACTGTTCTTCTTGGTCTTCGTTCGTGTTTCAAAGAAGATTTGAAAACTTCACCTGCTGAATTACTCTATGGAACTACTCTTCGGATTCCTGGTGAATTCTTTATTGAGGAAGATTTTCCAGCAGATCCTGAAATATTTTTAGAGAAACATAGAATACATATGAGGAATATTAGATCTTCTCCTACCCATCATCACTCCAAAAAATCACCTTTTGTACACAAAAATCTTTACGATTGTACTCATGTTTGGCTTCGTGAAGATGCTGTTAAGAAATCTCTTCAAGCACCTTATTCTGGTCCTTTTCTTGTTAACAAACGAATTTCTGATTTTTTGTTTACTATTGACATTTCAGGAAAATTGGTCAACGTCTCAACGGAACGTCTGAAACCAGCCTTTTTTCCCAAGGAAGATTCTTCTGTTCTTCATTCATCCTCTTCGAGTACTTCGTCTACATCTACATCTACAACCACATCTGTTGTACCATCAGTTGTACCTGCAGTTCCTACAACCACATCAGTCATGGATGATCATAGTACTTCTTCTACTGCTTCTTTCGGAAAACCACTACGAACTTACCCGGCTAAGAAGAAAGTCCATTTCGCAACGTAGTCGTCGCTTGGGTGGGAGTACTGTGGCGTTACTGTAGCATTAACTATAGCATTTTTACATCTACACTTACACCACATATACACTTATACCTTATACGTTTTTACACCTTCGTTACTATGTTACAGACCATTTGTTTATTAAACAAATACATCTTTTATTGCTTTCACTTTTTATTGTAATTTCTCATTGATAACACGTATTAATAAAAGGTCTTAAAAAAGTTATCGTTTGTGGACAAATATTACTACAGCGGGAGCGCCACTATCGCCATCTGTTGTAAAACGTGCGAGATGGACAAAATTACCACTACATGCATCTTGCATGTGTTGTGTACGTGTGATATATGTGTGCGCATGTGTTGTATACGTGTGAATACGTGTAGCACGATACTACTATGTATGCGTGGTCGATGATGATAATGATGATGATAATGATGATGATAATGATGACGGGGACGTTTCTTAATAGAAATTTTTCATATTTCGACTTTGCATTTATATATCTCTGCTTACAAATCACGTAGAGCAGAAATAAAGACACTTTTATTATATAATTCGAACTCAATCTATCGATTAAGTCTAGTATAAACTCGATTGCTTCAGCCATTATTGAGGATTCGAAATATTATAAAGACTCAAATGTCCGACTCGCGTTAAGATACACGGTGTCTCCGCTACGCCCTTAACTGGTCGCGAGACACTACCGTGTCTCTTGATTTATTATTAATGCTTCCTTAAATTCAATATACTTGTAATTACTTTCAAAAAAATATGATTCTGTGGAAGCAGTATGTTTACTCGAACCACATAAAGCTTGATTATAATTATTGGAAGTAATATCATCATTACATTTATTAGCGCGACTTAAACATACTTCTGCTTTTTCTCTTAATAATGCCAATGTTTTTCTCAAGATTATTATGTATTTTTTTCTAGCGTGTATACACCATTTAATTATTCGTTCTGCTCGAAGTCTTTTTTCTTCTATTGAAGATCCTTTAATATTTCGTAAGAGGATTTTAACATATATTTCCATTGATTGCAAAATTCCAATTCTATTTTCTTTTAAATACATACGCTTATATTTCCAACATATTTTATTAGCTATACAATTTTTTTGCTTTTTTGTTATATATTTCTTGTGGTTTTCATAATATTTTTTATTAGATAATTTCTTATTTGTAGGACAACGTATATATTTTTCCAATCTTTCACATTCATGTTTCTTATGTAAAACATAATATTTACGTTTTTTTTCACGTTTATCATTTCTATCATTTGCATATTTTAAACGCTTTATAGCACGATTTTCTAATAAATTATATGCATATGCTTTTCGTTTTGCTGCACGATTTTTAATTCTATTTTCTTCAAGTTTATCATACATTAATTGTTTTTTGATTCGAAGATCATATTGTTCTTGAGTTTCATATTTTCTTTGCACACGTTTTCGATGTGCATCTACTCTTCTGCGTTCTACTACTTTTAAATGTGGAACATTTTCTGGAATGTTATTAATACAATTTTGTGGAAAATGTTCAATTATATTAGTATCAAAAATTTTAAATAAATGACTTCTCATCAAAGAATGTTCATAGTTTATAATATCTGGTTTTAAACCAAATAATAATGATATAGCAAAAGCAATTGCAAACACACCACAATCATTTCCATTTGGTTGTTGTTGCACTTTAGGAAATTTAATATTATTTTTATTGAAATTAAAAAATGGATACAATTTTTTTAAATATATTTCATGATGAGCATGCAGTTTTCCATAATTTAATGAATCATATATATATATATATATATATTTAGTATCATAATAGCTGCATACCCAGTGACCATCATATTTCGATGTACTGCTATGCAAGATTTGTATATGTTCTTGCATAACTGAAATAGGCTCTATTGTTTCGGGACATTGAATCCTCCATGTATCATGAGGACAAAAAGAAGAGCAATTTTTTAATATAGAATTAAATGCATCGATATGAATATCTTCCAACCACATATTATTTTGCTTTATAATATTTATGTCGTAATTTGATAATATTATATTACATAATTTTTCATTCGTAGAACAATGTATATTACATTTTTTCAATCTCTTACATTTACGCTTTTTGTATAAAGCATCATGCTCATCATTTTTTTCATTTTTTGCATATTTTAATTTTAAACGTTTTACAGTATGTACATTTTCTAATAAATTACATGTATATGCTTTTCGTTTTGTTGCACGCTTTTTTAATATATTATATGAATATTTCATGCGTTTAACGCCACGATTAACAATGTTTACTTCACAAAATTTACGTTTAATATTTTTTTTAATACCAGTCTTAATTGGTGACAAATGTTCTCTTTTACTTTTCTTTCTCTCACTTGTAATGTCCTCGAGAGACAATGCTTTTCTTCTACACCACTCTTTTTCAATTATTCTATCTTTTACAAACAAAGTATCTTTTATACATATATCATTTTCATATGTAATGTTTTTTTCTACAGACATAATATCTTTTTCAGACAAGCACTTTATTTTACACCTACTTTCTTTAAATGTAATGTCTTTTACAGACACGATGTCTTTCCTAGACAAACATTTTTTTTCACATTTAACTTCTGCAAGTGTGATGTCTTTTACAGACATGATGTCTTTTTCAGACAAACACTTTATTTTACACCTACTTAATTCAGATGTAATGTCTTTTACAGACACGGTGTCTTTTCTAGACAAACATTTTTTTTCACATTTAACTTCTGCAAGTGTGATGTCTTTTACAGACATGATGTCTTTTTCAGACAAACACTTTATTCCACACTTTTCTTCAAATGTGATGTCTTTTACAGACATAATGTCTTTTTCAGACAAACACTTTATTTCACATTTATCTTCTTCAGATGTGATGTCTTTTACAAACACGGTATCTTTTTCACACTTAACTTCTGTAGGTGTATCCTCTTTTTCAGACAAACATTTACTGCCTTTTAAAGATCCGATGTCTTTTGGAGACAAATATTTCTTTCCATATCTACTTTCTATAGATGTGATGTCTTTTACAGACAAAATATCTTTTGCAAACAAACATTCTTTTCCATCTATGTCATTTTTAGATGTAATATTTTTAACGGTTATAATATCTTTTTTAGATAAAGTTTCATCTTTTATACATTTGTCTTTTTGAGATATTTCTTTTTCGTTTTGGTGCTGATTTTGTTCTTTTTTATATTTTCTTTCTATTCGTTTTCGATATGCATCTACTCTCCTGCGTTCTACTACTTTTAAATGTGGAACATTTTCTGGAATGTTATTAATACAATTTTGTGGAAAATGTTCAATTATATTAATATCAAAAATTTTAAATAAATGACTTCTCATCAAAGAATGTTCATAGTTTATAATATCTGGTTTTAAACCAAATATTAATGATATAGCAAAAGCAATTGCAAACACACCACAATCATTTCCATTTGGTTGTTGTTGCACTTTAGGAAATTAATATTATTTTTATTGAAATTAAAAAATGGATACAATTTTTTTAAATATATTTTATGATGAGCATGCAGTTTTCCATAATTTAATGAATCATATATATATATATATATATATATATATATATATATTTAGTATCATAATAGCTGCATACCCAGTGACCATCATATTTCGATGTACTGCTATGCAAGATTTGTATATGTTCTTGCATAGCTGAAATAGGCTCTATTGTTTCGGGACATTGAATCCTCCATGTATCACGAGGACAAAAAGAAGAGCAATTTTTTAATATAGAATTAAATGCATCGATATGAATATCTTCCAACCACGTATTATTTTGTTTTACAATATTTATATCGTAATTTGATAATTTTATTATATTTTTAATTACCATTTTATTATTTTCTGTATTTTTTTCAATTAAATAAAAATAAAAATATAATTGAAGTACTTACTTGATCCTGTACTTACTTTGTAACTACCGCCAACTATCGCATCAACTGCCAACCCGACTCCTTTAAAAAATGTAAAATTTAAAACAATACTAAAATTATAAACATTATTTAAAAGTACTATGACACGAAACTTGTAGAGAATATGAAATTAAGAAAAGAGACATGTTATATAAATTAAAATATTTATATATATATATATATATAATTTATATAAAAATATATTTAATTGTATAATTAAATAAAGCTCGATTAAAAAGTAAAGTTATCGTCCGATCGCTGAAGTTAACTAATGCTTGAACATAATCAATATTTAAATGGGTGACCGCTTGGGAGCATTATTATTTTGTATAATAATATATAATCATATATATTTCTTATATATATATATATATATATATATTTATATATGCTTATATATGAAATATTTTTTCCCGGATATTCTTTTAAGTTATTGGTTTTTTGAATAAATCTAAACATATATTAAATAAAATATGTCTCGATATACATACAAATTTGTGTCAAAGTATATATATATATATATATATTCCTATACTACCTATTAAATAATCTTTAAGATTATTATATTATATTTTACGTATATGCATATATGAAATTTAAAAAATAATACAGAGATAAAAATTACCTTTAAATATTGTCACTTCACCAATATTTATAGCTCCAATACTTCACTATCACTAACAATCACAGAAACTGTGGAGATGAGTCGCACTGTTATCGCACGGTCTGCGTAAAAGTGATAAAACTATTTCTCTTGCTCTTAAATTCTTTATGTTTTTATTTTGATTAGTACATATAACATGTATGGAATGCGTTGTATATGCGTATATACAAACATAAACTCTTTACGTTTTTGTACTGTTTAGTACAACTTGTATGGAATGCATTGTACATACACACGTTTATACATATAAAAATCTTTATGGTTTTGATTGTTTAGAGTTTAGTACAACAAAGCATATACACTGTATATGAAATACATTGTGTACCCGTGAAAATATGTATGTGCGTCTATATTACATACGTATATGTGTGTTTATACACACGAATATACATAAATAATACATATATGTATATAATATAAATCGAAGTTTACATATGTAAAATCTTTTCAAACCTACTCTTTTTCTTTCTCTCGCTCTCTATCGCTTTCTATCGCTCTCTCACGATTTCTCTCGTTTCCTATCGTCCTCTTACACTCTCTATCGTTTTCTTTCGTCCTCTCGAGAAAAAGCGAGAGAAAGCGAGAGAGAGCAAAAAAAACCGAGAGAGAGCGAGAGAAGACGAGAGAGAGCGAGAGAACGCAAGAGAGAGCGGGAGAGAGCAACAGAGAGCGAGAAAGAGCGAGAGAGGGCGAGAGAGAGCGAAAGAGAGCGATAGAGAGCGATAGAGAGAGAGAGAGAAGACAAGAGAGAGCGAGAGGACCCGAGGTAGAGAGCGGGAGAGAGCAAGAAGGAGCGAGAGAGAGCGAGAGGCCGAGAGAGCGCGAGAAAGAGCGATAGAGAGCGGGAGAGAGCGAGAGAGTGCGGAAGAAAACGAGAGAGAGCGAGAGAGAACGAGAGAGAGCGGGAGAGAACGAGAGAGCGGGAGAGAACGAGAGAAGGCGAGAAACAGCGTGAGAAAGCGAGAGAGAGCAAAAAAAAACCGAGAAAGAGCGAGAGAAGACGAGAGAGAGCGAGAGAACGCGAGAGAGAGCGAGAGAACGCGAGAGCGGCAGAGAGCAAGAGGGAGCGAGAGACAGCGAGAGAGGGCGAGAGAGAGCGATACAAAGCGGGAGAGAGCGAGAGAGAGCGAAAGAAAGCGAGAGAGAGCGCGAGAGAAAGCGGGAGAGAGCGAGAGAGACCGGAAGAAAGCGAGAGAGCGAGAGAGAACGAGAGAAGGCGAGAAACAGTGAGAGAAAGCGAGAAAGAGCGAAAAAAACCGAGAGAGAGCGAGAGACGACGAGAGAGAGTGAGAGAACACGAGAGAGAGTGGGAGAGAGCGAGAGAACGCGAGAGAGAGCGGTAGAGAGCGAGAGAGCGGTAGAGAGCAAGAGAGAGCGAGAGACAGCGAGAGAAAGCGAGAGAGGGCGAGAGAGAGCGAAAAAAGACGTGGGAAAGCAAGAGAGAAAGGAAGAAAGAGGGGGGAGAGAGAGGGGAGAGAGAGGGGGGAGAGAGAGAGAGAGTGAGAGAGAGCGAGAATTTATTTTTTGTTTGGTTGCTTAAAAGGTTAAGCAGCTGAGGAAAATGTCACTATACTAGGATGGGTGACCGCGGATAAGGTAAAGCAGCTTCGGACAGAATCACTTTGTCGGGATGGGTGACCGCGGACAAGTACGACGCCGTAGTCTTAAAAAAAAGTGACACCTTTTCGACCAAAAAATAACTTAAAAAATTCATATCTCCGCAACCAATAGAGCTATCAAGTTCGTTAAGGTCTCATTTTACTCGGAAAAAATCGCGCTTTCGGTTGATATGGTCATCTTTTGAAAAATATGTTCCCGTTCATGAAATATTTCAAATTTTTGTTTTCAAGGTGACGAAAATCGTGTTACGTCCGGTAAAGGATACACAGTAGCGTCCTACGGATAATTTTCGCTTTTGTTTTGATATTTTCGCTATCTTTTCGATATCTTTCAATATTTTTTTTTGTTTTTTTGTAGATTGTATTTCAATTTGACGAATGAAAGATATAACTTAGCGAGACGCTACCGCGTCACCTGATTTATACACATTTCTTCAGATGATAAAATGAAATATTTGCACTGACAAGTTTTGATCTTTAATTCGTTACAAATATATGGCAGTTTCTAAAATATCTTATTCGGTTGTTCTTCTCTGAGCAACCTGAGGTTAGCTTATTGTTACATTTAATTGTTATATTTATTTTATTAATTTAATTAATTTAACTTAATTGAGGAATATTGTTACAAAAAATGTTTCAAGCATATTAGAAAAATTGACATTTACTTATACGATAAAAGCACGGTAATCTGTCTTTAAACACAGTCTGTATCTTTAAATCGATTATGATAAATTCGAATTTCAGGGAAAAAATTGTCAAGCATATTTTTTTCGCACATTTATATCAACGATAGAAATTATATCTGTATATTAATCTATCAAATTGTGAAATCAGTTTCAAATTATTGCCGTAAAATTAATAATATTAATAAATATTGTTAAGTATACTTCATTTTTCTATGAATGCAAGTTTGAAAGTCATGGATTTGACAATGAGCCACGGGTTCTAAACAGCAACATCTGCAGAACGATTATAAATTAATTATTTGTCATGCATACGATATAAATATCTCTTTTCGTATACGATGGTCATATTTTAAAACATGAAGATTTAAGATTTTTTATTTATTGGAAAGATACACACATAAAACTGTATCACGTACGTACATTTAAAACAGTTCCGGTCGATCTATAAATATTGCTTCAATTGCTACGATAAATATTTCCTCATTCCTATCAATTTACTAATTATATATACTCCAATGAACATTGGGAACAAAGTTTCCAAATCCATTACATTTCATCCTTTTGTGTTTCTATTAATATTGTTTAATTAAAAAAAGAAACGGATATAAATACATATAACATTATATATGTGCATATATATATATATATATACACATATATAAAACATTATATCAAGAGACACGGTAGTGTCTCGCGACCAGTTAAGGGCGTAGCCGAGACACCGTGTATCTTAACGCGAGTCGGATATTTGACTCTTTATAATATTTCGAATTCTCAATAACGGCTGAAGCAATCGAGTTTATACTAGACTTAATCGATAGATTGAGTTTGAATTATATAATAAAAGTGTCTTTATTTCTGCTCTACGTGATTTGTAAGCAGAGATATATAATTGCAAAGTCGAAATATGAAAAATTTCTTTTAAGAAACGTCCCCGTCATCATCGACCACGCAAACATAGTAGTATCGTGCTACACGTATTCACACGTATACAACACATGCGCACACATATATCACACGTACACAACACATGAATAGATGCATGTATTGGAAATGTCCATCTCGCACGTTTTACAACAGACGGCGATAGTATGTCGCTCCATGATCCATGATGTTAGGTATATGTGTCAGATCAGATGTCAGATTTGATGACATGTAACCTCTTTGCATGTAACATGTATGTAGGTTACATTCCCTACAATGTCATGTTACATATTAGTTGTAATTATATAGAATCCACGCGTATGGAAGAAATGGATATTCTACTAATCGACTCAAATTTTTGCCAAGATGTATATAAGCAAATAAAGCAAATGCAAAAGCTAAACGATAATGCTCTCGATTTCAATTCTATATTAAATAGATTAGAACTCGCGACAGTAGATATGTATAATAAACTTTATTCACTAAGTAATATCATCAGACAAGTCCAATTACATCAAGAGCCTTCTGCTGACATTAATTCAGTGGTATCTTTTTTTATTGAACCATTATATTATTCAATTTATTATATTATATTCTTTAGTCATGCTGCGTTTGCATGATTCTGCAATACATAATTAACTAATAGGAACTACATCTGTTTTATAACTGATATTTTTTCAGCGTGATCAGGTCACGTCATGCATTGCAAATAATCAACGAATGTTGAAAGAATATAATTTGTCTACTGAGAAATTTGATCATATTTGCTTGATTGCTACAAAATATAAATACGCGGGAAAACTTACAGGTTTTACTAGTAAATATGTATACACTCTGCTATCACCGAACCATGCTAGCATATATGTGGCAAATTTTTGGCTGCACTTATTGTTAGAAATGAAGAATTTCAGTAGGCCAACGAAAATCAGCATCAATTGTAAAGGAGTGAGAATTAAAAATTAATTATATTAAAATGACCACGATTGTAATTGACTTAATAATAACGAATATTTAATTACAACAGAATGTGACAAGATTATTAAATTAATCTCTATGATATTTTAAGGGAAACAGGACGTACAATATACAACTTTGTTTAATAAATATATATATTCTCTTAAGACGGAAAAGTATAAAATGTTGTAACAAACGTTTTTGAATAATTATGTATAATACATAATACATCATTATACATCATTATACATCATTATACAAAATTTTTGCGTATTCCTTTATTCACTATAATATAGTTTCTATTGTTGAAAAAAGGTATTATTCAGGCTTATGTGTCGAGTTTTGAGAAAAGAGCTGTTACAAACAAAATTTGTGATCACTTTAATATTTATGAAAAATAGCAATACACATACATGCACACAAGTTCACATTTAATTTTTTTACGATTTACTATTCAACGTTATGTTCGTCTTTTTACATTGCAAAATTTTGATTCATAAAAGGGATGATTAAATTAAAAGTCAATATAATAACAAAAATGATTATATTAATATGATATAAAATAATTAAGATAATTACTAAAATCCACTAGACATGTGCAAAATGTAGTGATAGCTTGACGGAAAAAAATATTTATTTGTATTCCATTTTCTTTATATCTTCAGTTTTATATACTATAAAATTATAAATTAATTAATATCTATTAATATTTATTAATTAATATTTATTATATTTATTAATATTTATTACTATATTATTTAAAAAAAATTGATCAAATTAATATAGATCATATCACAGAATTATATTCCGGCATAAGGGGTAACACCACTCTAGGATTTTGAAAAAATCAATTTTTTTTTTTTTTGCTTTAAACAATGCTTTAACATCATAAAAATAACATGCACTTGGTTTTATAGTAAAAAAAATTTTTTAAAAGCCTCTACCAACGATTTTTCCGCAGCGCCTCGGAGCGCCGCTTGAGCCTTAACGCGGCGCGTTCGGATTCATCGCTTTTGTCATCCTGTTTTACCTTTCAGGATAATAAGTGGCCTTGTTATTTATAGTGCAGAAGATGCTTGAGTTACTCAAAAGATCACCAGGGTACGCTACTGCCAAAATAAACTTGTATTTCAGTACAGCGGGCAATGTGACGCCAAGCACACGCACATTTTTGATTTTTTCATTGCTTTCTCTGTTTTCTATACATACATTTAGTTGTTTCTGAGTGCTTAACAAGATGAGTAATAAAAGAAAAATATATAAGGAGAAGAAAGGCTCAATGGGGAGTGCTAACGATTCGAAGAGACCGAGAATTTCAAAGCGGCGACCGTTGAACCGTTACGAATTGGAGATGCCGGATCTCGAGAAGGCTGGCACATCGGCTCGCAAATTATCAGAAATAGATCTTGAAGAATTTGAAGTAGAAGAAGGATTTGGATACCGAATTTTAAACTTTTTAGCCGTTTTCTCCGCTATATCGCAAGCTGTTGTCTGTAAAAAATGCAAATCTGAAGTGACATTCACCGAATCTGCAAAGCGTGGCTTGGGTTTTAAAATTGTGATTTCGTGTCAAAAATGTGACAAAATTTATATTCCTAGTTCTCCATTTATTGAAAAAGGATACGAGATTAATCGTCGAATTGTACTTGCTATGCGGCTACTCGGAGTAGGACTAAATGGAATAATGAAATTTTGCGCGTTTATGGATCTCCCGCGACCAATTTTTCAATCATTCTACGACAGAGTCGTTAAAAGAATCGCTATTGGAGCAGAGGCGGTTTGTCAGCTCAGTATGAAAACTGCAGCTCAGGAAGAGAAGAAAAAAAGTGATGAGAAAGAGAATACAGATGGTATTACTGTATCTGGTGATGGTTCGTGGAAAAAGCGGGGTTTTTCGTCACTTTTCGGATTCGTATCGCTTATTGGATGGCTTAGCGGCAAAGTGGTTGATGTTGTTATAAAATCAAAATATTGTAAATCTTGTGAATTTTGGGAGAAACAAGAAGACACTGAGAAGTACAAGGAATGGATCGAAACGCATGAAAACGAATGCCAAGCTAACCACGAGGGCTCCGCCGGAAAGATGGAGGTGGACGCCGTCATAGAAATGTTCCAGCGCTCAAATTCTTTGCACAATTTAAAATATGCAAATTACGTGGGGGACGGAGATTCTAAAACTTTTAAAGGTATCATGGATTCAGAGCCTTATGCTGATTTCACAGTTATGAAGAAAGAGTGCATCGACCACGTACAAAAGCGAATGGGTACTCGCCTTCGCAATTTAAAAAAAAATACAAAAGGACTCGGAGGAAAAGGCAAGTTGACAGGTAAATTGATCGACGAGTTGTCAATTTATTATGGATTAGCTATACGCCGCAATCATGATTCCGTAGAAAAAATGCGGAATGAAATTTATGCGACGCTATTCCATAAAATATCAACCGACGAAAAACCGCAGCACGAAAAATGCCCGTCCGGAGAAAATTCGTGGTGTTCATGGCAAAAAGCACAGGCCATTGGTAATGTCGATTACAAGCATAAACCACCTCTCTCGACTTCAGTTTTTGAAGCAATTTTACCAATTTATAAAGAATTAAGCAGCGACGATCTGCTTACTCGTTGCATCGGCGGCTATACTCAAAATAGCAACGAGAGTTTCAATTCGACAGTTTGGTCAATGGCTCCGAAATCGACCTCCAGTGGCAAGCATGTGCTTGATACTGCCATATATATCGCTGTAGGTATATATAATGATGGCCTATCAAGTGTTATGAGGCTCATGCAAAATTTAGGCATGAAAATTGGGACGAATTGCTACAATTTCTGCGTCGAAACGGACGAGCGCCGCATCAAGTATTCGGAGCGATCGCTGACTAATGCTGCAAAAGAGGCCCGATTGCTTTTAAAATCATCCAGGAAGGAAGAAGAAGAGGCGAGTATTAATCTGGATGGCCAAATGTATGGTGCAGGCATCGCTGATTAAAGGTAAACATAAATTTCAAGCATTTTAAGTGCTCGTGAAACTTTAAACGCGTTTTTCTCGAAACCACTTTTTTCAATCTTAGCGAACACATTACTTCAACACGGTTGCATGGATCAGTTTGAAAATTTGACAGTAGCTTCACAATTACATCCTTTATAGAAGTACGTAGGGGTTTTTCGATTCGATGTAAACTTTTTATTTTATAAACAATTTACTGCTTATTTTTTGGCATAAAATTGAATTTTTTTTTCAAAAGTGCACCGTTTCTGCAAAATTTGATAAAATAAAAAATCCCTACGTACTTCTATAGGCAATAGTATGTAGATTTAAAATTTTTTTGGTTTTTTATTCTAGGTCTTATAGTTCACGAGAAATTGGTTCGCTAATGGAAGCGTTTTTTAAAAACGTCATTTTGAAGATTGTCTCTCTCGTCGCCATTTTGTATAAAAAAAATAATAAAAAAATTTTTTTCTATACTTAAATATATGCTCAATAAACCTTCTCAAGAAAAATTCCCATTCCTTTTATTATATTCTCAAAAAAAATTGTCAAAGTTAGGTCTTTTTTTCGACCGCTAGAGTGGTGTTACCCCATAACTCTCTTAAACAGATGTTCGTGATAAATATTAGTAAATCAAATCAAGCTTTTAAGTCTAATTATATATATATATATATATATATATATATATATATATATTTAATAAGAAAAATATTTTTTTATATTTTACTTGATCAATTAAAATTATATGATCATACGGTACAATAAAATATCATTTACACAATTATATTATATTATCATATAAAGCAATAATATGATCCCAAATAACGAGTACTCGAACGAGATACTTTATAAAGTAAACTGCATTAAAGTAATATATGCAGTAATAAAATATATTTTATATTTATCGTATATGATATTACGCATTTGTGCTAATATGATAATACGTGTTCTAATACATATCTTTTAAAGCTATGATATCAAATATTATTTGAAACATGTTTGCAAATAAGGAAAGAAATGATTTAAGATATTGAAAATATTTCTTAAATTATGTATAAACATATATATAGAATCAAGTATCTTTGATTAAAGCATCAAAACGTCTAAACAGTAAAACATACACAGAGTCATGGCATTGCGGTAATGTTATTATATCATATACAAAAATGAATGATATAATCTCTAAAAACTCACCTTTAAAAAAAGGTAAAAAAAGGCGACCAGTTAAGGGCACGCCATTAACAAAAATTATTTATTGCAAACCCATGTAGAATCCTATGAAAAATTAATCATTGCAAACCCATGTAGAATCCTAGGCAAAATTAACCATTGCAAAACCATGTAGAATCGTACCCATTGCAAACCTATGTGGAATCCTATGAAAAATTAACCATTGCAAACCCATGTAGAATCCTATGAAAAATTAACCATTGCAAACCCATGTAGAATTGTATTAAAAATTATCCATTGCAAACTTATGTAGAATCCTACATTGCAAACCCATGTACAATAGAATTGTATGAAAAATTATCGATTATAAACCCATGTACAATCGTAACAAAAGTAATGAAATAAAAAAAAAATTGCGACAAGTGAAAGTAGAAACTTGTACCAGTGGAAAATTAAAGTTGCTGACATATATATAGTCGTATAATGAATCAGTAAAAATTTAAATTTGCAAATGTAGAATCGTACCATAAAAAAACTTATCTTTTAAAAAAAAAAGATAAACAAGATGCCAAGTCCATTAATATAAAATAAAAAGAAATAAAAAAATTGTAGTTAAAAAAACTGGGCGCGCTGCTAAGTTTCAAAATTACAATGTACCTTAAAGTAACATTAATTAATTTAAACACAAAACATATTTTAACTGCAATGAGTTTAAAAATAACAATTTAGTTTTAATATCATTAGAATATTATTCAGCACCTTAAAGTAACATTAATTAATTTAAACACAAAACATATTTTAACTGCAATGAGTTTAAAAATAACAATTTAATTTTAATATCATTAGAATATTATTTAGCAGCGCGCCCAGTTTTTTTAACTACAATTTTTTTATTTCTTTTTATTTTATATTAATGGACTTGGCATCTTGTTTATCTTTTTTTTTTAAAAGATAAGTTTTTTTATGGTACGATTCTACATTTGCAAATTTAAATTTTTACTGATTCATTATACGACTATATATATGTCTGCAACTTTAATTTTCCACTGGTACAAGTTTCTACTTTCACTTGTCGCAATTTTTTTTTTATTTCATTACTTTTGTTACGATTGTACATGGGTTTATAATCGATAATTTTTCATACAATTCTATTGTACATGGGTTTGCAATGTAGGATTCTACATAAGTTTGCAATGGATAATTTTTAATACAATTCTACATGGGTTTGCAATGGTTAATTTTTCATAGGATTCTACATGGGTTTGCAATGGTTAATTTTTCATAGGATTCCACATAGGTTTGCAATAGGTACGATTCTACATGGGTTTGCAATGGTTAATTTTGCCTAGGATTCTACATGGGTTTGCAATGATTAATTTTTCATAGGATTCTACATGGGTTTGCAATAAATAATTTTTGTTAATGGCGTGCCCTTAACTGGTCGCCTTTTTTTACCTTTTTTTAAAGGTGAGTTTTTAGAGATTATATATATATACATATATAAAACATCTGAGGAAAGCGTTTAAAAAAAAAGCAAGTAATTTTATAATTTTAATTGATACAATGACAATAAGATTAATTAATTGAGAGTAATCGTCATCGATTTTGAAAAAAAGAAATTTCTCCTTTTATTCGCGCGTATCCCTCAGAATACAAGTTAAACTACAAATTGCGATGAGGATTCGTGAAATGGATGATCGAGGATTTATGATTCAATAAATCATTCGCCAAACTGACTTAGCACAAAAAAGTCAATTGGAATCTCTTCGATTAGAAATTACTGAAGTCTGTCACATTATTCTAAGATCTATGAAGTCTACATCTGAATTGATTTTTCCTTTTCTCGAATCTGTTCCTTGTTTAAAGAGAAAGAAGAAGAAAAAGAAGATTAATAATAATCTTCTTATTCGATATACAAGAAGAAGCTTGCAGTTTCTCCTCTAATAATTTACATCAAGCATTCTTATATCATTTGAAGATACTGTGGGAATATGATCAGTTCTTAACTATTCATCTGTTCCTTGTCAACAAAAAAAGAAGAAGAAAAATTGATGCAGGAGATCATGTTGCTATCATGATGATGCTTGCTACTTAAATCATACGAGTACAAAATCGCTAGCTCAAGCAACATGGCGACGAAAATAATCAACTAGGACGAATGGCTAAAGATATAAAATCCAAGCGCGATTTCTGCAAAAAAGAAGAAATTACTCGTCAAATGCAATTATTATTATTAAATTGCATAAAAAATTAAAGAATTTAATATATTTTGTCTACATTTACAATTAAGATAAAGCAAAAAAATTTGATAATAAATATACAGCTCATCTTATCTAAATTAAATAACGCAAGAATCCAGAAAATCTTAAAAATTTGCGTTATTCGCAAATTTTTTTGAAGAAAGTGGACATAATCACTTTCTTCGAATGGACAATTTTTTCAAGACCTAATTGTGGATCTCACTCATCGGATGGTTTTGTGCTGAGATAAATGACATCCAGAATCATCATCTTCAGGATTCTATGTTGCACGAAAAATTCGTCCAATGTGTACACAAAACAAATTTTCAAGTCTTCATTATCCAATTGATCAGGACCATGAAGAAATAGATAAAGTCTATTATGTCGAGGACGAGCATCAATTTACGTCCGCGCCAAGATGATTAAAAAAATATAACATCACACGTCCAGCAATATCATTCCATCGATGAAAATCCGACTATTATCTGCAAGATATTTTCTTTTGGACCATAATTGAAGAATGACAAACAATCTATTGGCTAATGAAAATTCTATTCTGAGTATGAAAGAATCAATACAATTTTAGTTCGCGACGTGAAAGGAGAAATTTCGAAAAATACGAGTAAAGAAAAATATTGCTTGCTCATTCAGTTCAGTAAGAAGATGTTAATTTGCTTTGTTATGCATTTTTTGTGCTTTATTTAATTTATTAATGAATAAGCTTCTAATGAATAATTTTTGGTGAAGCGATAAAGAATGTAAATGCGAAAGGAGGATGTGTGGCGCGAGAGAATATATTAATTTTATTTACTGAAACACGCAAATATTTAACTTGATAATTATCTTGATAACAATTTCTTATCTGCTGCTTATTTTCCATTAATAAGCATTTATTTCTTACATTATAGTTGCACTCCTGTAACTGTAATGCTTGATTATATTGTCGCAGATTATATAAGATAATCATATATGTACATACATATGTATACATAAATACTTCTCATACAAGTTATCAACGTACTTGTCAAGTTGAATATTTGTATGCGAAATTTATAATCAAATTCGAATTCGATCTCACGCTGTTATTAAACTATTATTTCGATACTTTAATAACGGCATTTTCTCTCCTTTTTCCGCTTCCTCTCTTTTAAAAAAAGTGCATAGTAATTTTTATCTGCACTTTATCATCTTATTATTGTCATCGTGTAACTTGAGGCAGATTTGTCTAAATATTCGTGATCGATCTGATACGTTTTATGCCTAAAAATGTCTTGTTCGACCACCGAATATGAACATCCCTTATGGAAATTTAATACTAGTGAGTTAGTGCTTAATTACTTATTTCGAGTACTTAAATTACTGTACATATATCAATAATTTAATGATCAAAAATTACTGTATATCAGTAATTTTTTGGTCATTTTCTATAAGCAATAAACGCTGTTATCATGTAAAGCCACATTGTCGGCTTTACTGATATGTGGTTTATTAATCTAAAGAATTTTCTGCATATTCTGTTGTAAAAAAATTCCACCCATGGTATTGCCTGCAAAACGAATACTAAAATGTAATCGAACGATTTAAAAAAATTGTTTATTTTTTAACATAATTAACAGCGAACGTTAAATTATAAAAAGATTTATAGGAAACTTAAATATAATATACAAAAACTGTATTTGCTAAAAAATAAACAGTGATAAAGTAATAAATATATAATTAAAAAGAGAAGAATATGCTTGACGATTTAAAATTTAAGCGATAAAATTTAATCTACGTAAAGAAGCTGAAATCATCTAAATAAATTTTATCATTAATTTCCTCGATAATTATATTTATACCGTTGAATTCTAAATCAGTTAATGATATTTTAATAATTTATTTATGAATATTTATATTATATTGTTCTACATACATTAACAATGGAATAATAAATAATTGCAATATTTATGCAATATAATATGCAACACAATGTGCATATAATTGATAATGCAATATAACTAATATGTAAAAAATATAAATTTAAATGTAAAAGATGTTCTCAAAATTTCAATGAAATTGCCGTGAAATAATTATAAATTTATAGACTTCTTAGAAGACTCGATATATAGTCACGACATATTACGCGCGTTAAATATACATTATGGATCATTACTTGAAACCTGCTCTTTTCATCTGTGATATATCTATCTTTATCTTTTAATTTTAAAATCTTGATTTAATAATTATCTAGCCTTTTCAGGGATCACGTTATCACGTTTTTTTGATACACTATACCCTAATAGCACAATCGCATTGGGGCAAAATTGGCAAGCAATAAATAATCAATTTTAATTTTATTATTTGAATTTTATTATTGGGTATAAACTAATTTTCTATATTGGTCTAGTATTGTAAGGTGTCCGCTCTTTCTTTTTTAGCTAATATTGTATTCTAATATTGGACCAATAAATTATTTTCATTTTTAAACAATATTGACAAATAATAAATATTGTTATATCCCCCAAAGATATACAATAGATATAACTATTAAAGTTAACTAATATTAAGAAATGGGTACTCGTATTGCATCCGCAATTACGACAGACACTGACCGCGTAAAAAAACGCATACGATGCGAGGTATACGCGGAATCAGAATTACGACAGATAATGACCGCGTTAAAAAGCGCATACGATGCGAGGTATACGCGAAATCAGAATTACGACAGATAATGACCGCGTTAAAAAACGCATACAATGCGAGATATACGCGGAACAGAAATTGGTCAACGTGCAAGCAAAGCAGAAGGACTTTGAATCTGCGTCGCTGCACCTAGATTCTCGACCGGGGATTGCCCCAAAGGCCCGGGGGGGAAAATTTTTTGGGGAAGACCGAAAAATCGCATTTAAAAATCGGGCCCGGGCCGAACATAATAACAGGGGGAAAAAAAAAAAAAAGAACCGAGTATAAGCAGCACGGCCTTACGTACAAAAAAACCCACAGGGCCCGGCATCAGTCGTGGGGAAAAGAAAGGCCATCCCCAAAGGACCCCCCCTCCCCAAAGGGAAAAAACCTGAACCGTAAAGCGACCCCGGGATACCCTTAGACCCCGGACCGCCAGCCGTATAAAACCCCTCCCGACGTAATCCAGCTCAGCAAGACGAAAAATTTAAGTCCAAACCCAAATTTTTTTTATACACTGCAAAAATGGGAGGAAAGCGAAAACCCCGACAACGATAGCAAAAATTTTTTGGGGTTTACATAGGACCCCCCCCCAAAAATAATCAAACTCCCAAAACCTTAAAAAACCCCTGGGAAAATTCCGGAAAAATTAGAAGCAATTATTCAGGAGGAGCGATTCCGAATAATACTACAAAAACCCCAAACCCGCGAATTTCCTTTAATTTTTTGACAAAATTTTTTTTAAAAAAGGGGGAAAAAACCAAACCCCCGGGGAAAAAAATTTAAAAAAAGAAAGTAAGAACGGTGAGACGAACTCCAAAAAGGGGGGGTCACAACAGGGGGAAATCTTTGCTTCCCAATTCGAAAAGTGTTTTTCGACCCGGTGAGTATCGGGAAACATGCGCGAACCCCCCCCAACGGGGCAGGATGTGCCCGGGGCCACGACCGCGAGTTTGCCTTTTTCCCCCGGTACAATAGCTGCGCAAACTCAGGTGGAACCCGTACAGGCACCCCCCCAATGGAAAAGGGGGAAACAACAAACCCCCCCCGATCCAAACAAACCCAAATAGACGCATTGACGAAATCGAGGTGCGAAAAATTAAATTATAAAAGGCCAAAAAGAAAACCCTAGCTAGGAGATAAGAGAGGAAAGCAAAAACTACTAGGGAAATTTTTAGGGAAAAAGAATTTAACCAAAAAAAATTCGGTATTGAATCCGGCAACGAGGCAAACCCACCGGGCCCCAAAACCCCCGGGGGGGAAAGCAAGCCCCCGAAAATTTACGAAAAAAATATAACTTGGTAGGGAAAACAGAGAGGACCAGACACGAAAAAGGGCCCCGGGGGCCTTTTTTTTATCTTAAAAAAAGAAAAAAATTTTTTTCCCCGGAAAATTTTGCGGGGGCCCCAAAAAAAAAATTTACGGGAATTTTCCTAAGACACACGTCCCATGAAAAACAACCCCCGCTAACGAAGAGGTTTGGGTGGGAGCTACCCTTGCCAAAATCAAAGGAAAAGCAATGAAATTTTTTAAAAACCAAAAATTTTAAAAGACCTACGACGAACTCAAGCACATTGGAATTACATCCCAGAGTGGGCGAAGATATTTTGCAGATAGAAAAAAATTTCCCTTTTAAAACCCCAAAAGGAAAAAGGCGCGCACGTTTTGGGAACGCGCGTCGATCCCCTTAAGGGAGTTTTTTAAAATCCAAGGGGGGAGAAGATCCCCCAAAAAAGCAAAGCGGATCATACAAAGTACTTAAAAAAACCCCCCTTTTGCAAAATTTCCCAAAGGACTACGCGACAGATAAAATTTTTTTATTCGTTTCGAAATTCCCAAAACACTGGGGAGGCAATAAGGGCCCAAAAACCCCCGAAAAAAAATTGGGGGCCCCAAAAACTACAACGCATCAAAAAAATTTACCAAATGAAACCTTTACGGGGGAGCGCCGCCCCAAATCAACAAAAAACCGAAAAAATTTTTAAAAGGGGAAAATCGGGGCACTACGGCGAAAAAGCCTAACAGAAATACCCCTTCCAAAAACCCGAAAGTAGATCGCAAATCCAGAAAAATTTTTTGAAACCATGAAAAAAACGTCCCCCCAAAACCCGTAAAAACTGGACGAAAAAAAGGGACGGCCAAAAACACATAAATCGCGACAAACGAATGGGGAAAAAAAAAGCGAATTTTAATTAAACCAAAAGCCGAAAAAAAAAAAAAACAAAAAAGGGGTTTGTACGGATTCCGAAAAAGTTTTTAACTTTCAAACGCCAGAAACGGGAGATGGGGGGAAAACCCCCCCGGCCGCGCCGTCGAGTATCGCGAAAAAACCCCCTAAAACCCCACTACAAGAGACCCCTTTTTTTAGTTTTAAATTACACTCCCGATGCGGAAGCTAAGAAGGGGCCCATTTAAAAAGCATTCGTTGGGGCAACTATTTTTAATAAAATGAAGATTAAAAGAAGTTTAAAATTTTAAAAGGGGAAAAATCGCTCTTTCCCTTGGGGGAAACCAAAGCGCGAAAAATAGGAAAGACCCCGGAAAAATTTTTGAATGGGGGGGGAAAAAAAAAAAACCCCACAAAAACGTCGTAAAGGATTTTCCCGGGAATACGAAAAAATTCCGGGAAAATTTTTTTTGGGGAAAGGGGAAGACTATTGCGATTTATTCTCTTGAAAGAACCCGAGCGCACCGCGCCCGGGGAAAAACATGAAAAACCAGGGCGCGTGATCCCACCGGTCAACGAACGACCGTACCGCCCCGGAAAAGATAGGCGGAGGAAAAAAAAATTTAAAAGAGAGAGATGCGGCTTTATCAGGAAAGCTTTACCCAATCAACGCTCCACTTTTAGTATGCCGAAAAAAGCTGACGACCCGGAAACCCCAAGACAAAGGGGGTTTTGTAATTTAAAAAGGGGAAAGCCCTTTAAAGTAGGGACCTTTTTCCGCACCAAAACATCACAAAATTTTGGCCAGCTGGGAAACGCAAATCTTACAACGCTCGATTTAGCATCAGGTTCCCCCGTACGATGGCTGAATACGAAAAAAAAAAGGCTTTCTCAACCCCTTTTGGACATTAGGGGTTAAAACAGAAGCCATTTGGACAAAAAAAGCCCCCGCGCCCTTCAAACAATAAATTCAACTGAGGAAATTTCAAGGGCTCAAATTTCCCTTATATTCGACGCTTTGCATAAGGTAAAGTTTTAGAGGTCATAATAAAGGCTCGGGAAGGCTACAGAGATACGGCCAAACATGAAATGCAGCCAATAAATTGAATTTTCAAAAAAGAGTTAATTTGGGACACATAATTCAAAAAACGGTATTTAGGGGCCCATAAAAATTAGAGGCGGTAAAAAATTTTTCGAGCGCAAAAATTAAAGATGTAAGGCATTTATAGGACTCGCCGGTTTTTATAGGGGAAGTTCATCAGGATTTCTCAAAAATCGCAAAACCCCTGACTAATTGAAAAAAAGGGCGAAACCTTCGGAGGGAAAACAGCGAGCAAAAAAATTGCGTTGATTTTTAAAAGATAATTTAAAAAAGGGGCCCCAAATTTTAAAATACCAGATTTTAAAAAGGAATTAATGTAATACAGACGCGCCCGTTTATGCAATGAAGCCGTGTCTCACGGGGGCCCCCTAGGAAAGACCCCCTGTCTTCGCAAGCAAGTGCATTCGCGCGGGCAGAATTACGCACAACAAAAAAAAAAGAATTTTTAGCAATTGTTGGGCCAAAACATTTTAGCCCATACGTGTACGGGACCAAATTTAAAAAATCATTCGGCAAAACCATTGGATGGCTATTTAACGTAAAACCCCGGCTCAAGGTTGATTCCCTGGAAAATTAAAATTAAAAGAAGAAAAAACGGATTACGAAACATCCCCCTAAGGCCGGACGAGCGAACGCAAACCTGTTTCATAAGTGAACGTATCCGAAACCCGCCTACCCTCAAGCGAAAGGACAAAAAAGGGAAATTTGCAAAATAAAAAAAGAAGAGGTAAACGAGAGATGAAACGTAAAAACCGAGGGGGAAAAAAACCCCGATCCCTTTGAAAATCCCCCATGCGGCCCATTGGGGGACATCAGGTGGAAAAAAAAAAGAAAAAAGAACAATTAAGGAATTCGTTTAACCCCCCTGATTCGGGTTTTAACAAAACGCCCCCGAAAACCATCGCCAAATCTCTTCTTTGCCCGGGGTTTCACCTTAAAATTCAATCCCTTTCCGTTCGGGATTTTGGGGCCGAACCCGGGGGGGTTTTTTTTTCCCAAAACCCTAAAAATTTAGTTTAAGGGGATTCCAATACCGAACCAGGAAGGGCACAATCGAAAGGGGTTTGTAACAAAAAAAAAACCTGAACCCGGGTACCGGAGAAAATTTTGGATCAAGGAAAAAATTTTTTAAGGAAAAAATTAGGACAATGTAAAATGTTAAAAATCAAAAAATTACAAAAAACCGCGTATCACCCGGGAAAAAATGGGGCCTCGAAGATCACATAGGAATTGAGAGATCTTGCCCTTATGTTTAGCTGACAAACAGAGGGGGCGAAGGAAACCTTATGCAAAGTTTTTCTTATAAAAGCCCCCCACAGTGGGAACGGGGTACACGCCCTTTGAATTTAATTACGGAATCGGCAACCCACCCACGGGGGATTTAAAAAAAAACCACCGAGGGCCACTACACTACGACGATTCGTTTGACTTAGGGAAAAATTAAGGGCCACACAACAATGCGAAGGATCGCGTAAAAGAAGAGGGAAAATCAAACAAAAAATTATGAAAAGACCGAAAAAAAAAAATTTAAGTCGGTGATAAAAAACTTTATATCGTCGCTACGACGCGGACGATCAAGAAATTACGCCTTTTGGGCAGGACCGATCAAAATCGAAAAAAACTCCGACGTCAACTACACAATAAAAAAGGAAGAAGACAATAGCATCACACAAAAAAAATAAATTATTTATCGAAAATTGAGACTTTCCTATTCCGGTATCGCAACGGTTTAAGGGTGTCGTCCCACCAAAACCACCCCTTCAGACTACTGCGATCGGTCGGTATCAAGGGGGACGTGCAAAGAAGCGCTCACCCCCCCCCGGGGGCACATTCGCCACCCGGGGCACCCCATCGTACGCCCCGGGGATATCGTCCCCCCTTTTTTCGGGCCCCACAACAGGGGCGCGGGGCCCAAGAAGACCAACAAAACGTCCAAAACAAATGCATAAGCATTGCCTTTTAATACCATTAAAACGAAAACTGTTAATATGCTGCCGACGTAAAAAAAAGTTGTCCTAAATGAAGAAAAAGAAGAAAAAAAACGAAGTCCGCTTTTTTGTAAAAAATTCATACAAAAGTATAAAAAGTAAGGGGGGAAATTAAATTTTATTACAGGGTGATCATTTCAATGCCCAAAGCAGCGAATTAAACGGTCAAGCCCAAAAGCCATACGAAACCGAGATTTACCAACCAAACCAGGGATACATTTTTTAAAAAAATAGGGATCTACAATGTTCCAAAAGCCGGGGAAAATAGTAATAAAACTAGACCTAAACATTTAAATGCGAACAGGTACAACGAAAATTATATAAACGTACAAAAAAGGTCAATGGTTTAAGAAAAAAAGAACCCGCCCTTATTTTGTTTGTTTACAAACAAAACTAAACTATTTTAAAAAAAAGATAATACAAATAAATACCTTAGACAGACAAAGACAAGAGGGGGAAAAATTGACGGGATGGAAAAAGTGGCAAAGGGCATTTTTTCGGTACCCCGGACGCCCCATGACGAAAAAAACGCATAAAAGAAAAACTAGAATTAATAAATAACCACAAAAACGACAAACCGTTTGGCACAATAACAATAATCAACGATACGTAAAATAAAGTAAGTGAGAACAATAAAACAGAGTGAAAAAATTTACGGAAAAAGTAGGAAAAATTTTTACGTTAGAAAGATACAGGGACAATAGAAATAAATTTGGGAGCATTTAAAAACCCTTGGGACGCGGAAAATATTATAGAATACTTGCGCAAAACGAGGAAGGAAAATACATCCGAAATAGTACCATTGATAACATGTCGCACCTTTAAAGGGAAACCGCAAAAACAGTTAGAAAGGGATATTTTTTCCCTTTTGAACACACGAGTAAACTGGGATGAAATAAAAAAAATGCAACGTAAGTGTACGTAAGCAAGAAATAATTTTTATACAATACTCGGTTCCCCTAATATCACAGCCCAAAAACCTAAAAAAGGCAATTGATCCCCCGTGGCCGCAACTAAAACATTTAAAGGTATACAAAAAGAAAAACAAAATTTTTGCCTAGATAAAAAAAATTAAAACATTTTTTAAATTTTTAAAAAAGAGGTTTTTTAAAAAAAAGTAAAAAGAAAACTCTAAATATATGCGAATAGCATGCCGATTATCGGAAAAAAACGAATACCTGGAAAAACAAAAATTTACCAACAAATGCAAAAATAAAAAAATGAAAAGGGAACGCTTTTGGGCCCAAAACGAAAAGTAGGACCCCTTTTTAATCAAAAACACACTGGTTGTATCAAAAGCAAAGGGAAAAAGGGAAAAAAAAAAATATAAATGTGACGGAAAAACCCCCAAAAAAAAAATTTGTAAAAAAAAACCCCGGGCCGACAACCCCCCAAAAAAACTGTAAAATTTAAAAAGGGGGTAGGGAATTGGGGACAAAAAAAGGATTTAAAAAAAAAATAGAAAAATTTTCCCCCAATTTTAAATTCCCACGACAAAAACGAGGAAGAAATACTCGACAATTAAAAATCAAACCCCCCCCAAACAACGCAAACTAATAAAATTTACAAACGAAAAAAAAAAACATGAAAATGTTTCCGGGGTAAAAAAAAAATTTTTTTCCCAAGGGAAAAAAAATTTTTTTTTTCCCCCGCCCCAAAGGGGGAGTAATAATCTAATTATAAATTTTTCATTGTCATTTTTTTTTGGGAAAAATAAAAAAAAAAAAAAAGGACTTTTAAAAAAAAACCCCAAAAGGACGATACTCGAGGGAGAGGGGAAGCCCAGACTTTAAAAAAAAGGGGAATAGTCGCTTTTTAAAAAAAAGGGGAAAACGATTTAATTTATTGTGGGGGAAAAAAAATTTGTAAGTTTTGTTGAAAGGGAAAAAATTTAGCCTTTTTTTTTTTTTTTAAAAAGGGGGAGGGATTTTTTCCCCCCAAAAAATATAAATAGATTAACTTTAAAAATTTTAACTAATTTTTAAAAAAAGGGGGTAGAAATTACCCCCAATTACAAACGAAAAGACCGCGAAAAAAAAGAAGAGCGGGGGATACGCGGAATCAAATTAAAAGGAAATACCGCTTTAAAAAAACGAACGAGCGGGGTTTGGGCCCGGGTTTTTGCCCAATAATGCCCGCTTTTAAAAAGCAACAATGCGAGATATCGGGGAAAAAAAATTTTGGGAAAAGTCAAGAAAAACAGAAGGAAAAAAACGTTTTGTTTTAAAATAGATTTGGGCCCGGGGGAAAAACCCCATTGCCAGGCCCCCCTTTCCCCATGGGGAAAAAAACCCCAAAAAAACCCCAAAGATATAAAAAGAGGTGGGGGACGCGACACTCGCTCAGTCGAAAACCCCAAAAAATTTCGCTTAACCCCGACTCGAACCCGCGGGGCCATTAATCACTCGCCGGGGCGCGTTCGCGGAAAAAAAAACCCGGCCGCAACCAAAAATTTGGGTTGTTGATAGTGAAAAAAAATAAAGCCCCAAAGGGGGTTTAAGTTGAATAAAAAATTTTTTTTAATTTTAAAAAAAAGGAGTGTTTTCCCCTAAAAAAACCCCCGAAAAATTTTTACCCCCCGGGTTCCCACCCCAAAAATTTTGGGGCGCCCCTTAAAGGGTTTTTTCCCCGGGGGGCCCCAACAATACCCAAAATTTTTTAAAATTTTGGGGTTTTAACAAATTTTTTAAATTTTGGGGCCCCAAATTTTGAAAGTTCGCCCCTTTTTTTTTAGCTAAATTTTTAACTAATATTGGTCAAAAAATTTTTTTTTTTAAACATTTATATGAAACAGTAAATGGAAATTTTTTTTTGTTCCCTTTAAAATTTTAAATTTTTTTATTAAAAAAATTTTTTATTCAAAATTTTGGGACTAAAAAAAAAGAAAATTTTAAAAAACTGGAAAACCCCTTTTTAAAACTAAAAGCCCTTTTTCCAAAAAATTTACTCCTACAGAAAGACGCATTTTTAAAAAAATTACCCTTTTTTGGGGTAAATTTTTTTAAAAAAATTCCCATGTTAAATTTTGAATACGAAAGATTCTTTTTCCCCTAAAAATAGCAAAAAATTAAGAAAAAAAAAAGTTTTCAAATTTGCTTGAAATTTTGGGAACATTTTTTTTTGGGGTTTTTTAAAAATTTTTTAAGCATCGGACAAAAACAATATTGGAAGGCATGAAATTTTTTTTTCATTTTCAAGGGGGGTATCTTTAAACCAGAAAAAATTGGAAACAAACATTTTTTAAAACCCCAATTTTTTGGGGTCTAAATGGCCCCGAAAAATTTTGGGAAACTGAAAATTTTTTTCAAAAACCCAATTTTTGGGTATAGGGCAACCCCAATTGGAGTATATACTGTTAAAAAAAACCCCAAATTCCCTTTTGGCTTTGGGAAAAAATTTGGGGACAAAAATTCCCAATTTTTTAATTTTTTTAGGGCCCCAAAAGAAAATATGACCAAGGGGTTTTTAGGGGAATTTTTAATTTAAATTTTTTTAAATTAAATTTGCTTTTTTAATTTTTTTAAAAACGTTTTTCACTTTTAAAGAAAATTATGTCATAAAATTTCACAAATTTAAATATTTAGAAAAGAAGCAATAATAAAATTTTTGGGGGAGAAAAAATTTTTAAAATTTTAATTTAAAAAAATAAAAATTTTTAAAAAAATTAAAACCACATTTTAAAAGTAAAATTTAATTTTTAGTATATTGTTTAAAAAGAGATGAAAATAAAAAATTTAATTTTAAATTTTAAAAAAAAAGAAAAAGAAAAATGGGGAGAGGGAAAGAGGGAGAGGAGATTGTTTTGACTTTTTTTGTTGCATTTTAACCCCCAATCAAATAAAAAAAAATAGTCTTTCATTTATTATCACCTTATCGAAAAAAACATGATTTGGAACCGGGGGGGGCCCCGGGGCCATTTTAAAAACCCCAAAAGCCCCCAAAAAACACTAAAAATTCCCCTTTATCCCCCCATAAAAAATTTTTTTTTGGGGGGTTTAAAATACTAAAATAAAAAAATTTAAATTTGCCGAAAAAACCCCAAAAGGGGGGGCCACGCCCCAAAAATTTTACCCAAAGAAAAAAAAAAAGGGGAAAGCCGTTTTGGAAAAAAAAAAAAACGGTAAAAAAAGTTTTTTTTTTAAAAAAAAAGAAAGCGTTTTCTTCTTTTTTTCTTTTTTTCCCCCCCCCCGGGACGTCATCGGGGAAAAATTTAAAAAATCTCTTCCCCCCTTTAAACTCACCCCCCTCAACCCCCCCCCCCTTTAAAAAAACCCTCCACACCCCCCCCCGCCCCCCCCAAAAAAAATCCCCCCAAAACCCCCCCCTTTTTCCCCCCTTTTTTCCCCCTTTTTTCGTCTTTTCCCCCCTCTTTTTGTTTCTCCCCCTTTCCCCCCCTTTTCCCCCCCCCTTTTTAACCCTCGGGGGTTTTTTAAAAATTTTCCCCCCCTTTTCCCTTTTGTTTTTTAAACCCCCTTTTTCCCCCTTTTTTCTTTTTTGGTTTTTAAATCTTTGCCTTTTAAAATCTTTGGGCCCTTACCCCCCCCCCCTTTTTTTAAAAATTCCCCTTTTTTCCCCCCTTTTTAAACCTTTTTTGCCTTTTCCCCCTCTTTTTCCCCTTTTCCCCAACCCTTTTAAACCCCTTCACCCTTTTCCCCCCTTTTCTTTTTCCCCCCCCCTTTTTCTTTCTTTCACTTTTTCGCCCCCTTTAAAATTTTTTTTTTTTAAAAACCCCTTTTTTTTCCCCCCCCCCTTTCCCCTTTTTCCCCCCTTTTCCCCCTTTTCCCCTTTTTTGGCCCCCTAAAACCCTTTTCCCCCCTTTCCCCCCTTTTTTCATTCTTTCCCCTTTTTTTCCCTTAACCCCTTTCCCCTGTTTGGTTTTTCTTTTAAATCTCCTTTTTTCCCCTCCCCCCCCCCCTTTTACTTTCTTTTCGTTTTCCCCCTTTTTTATTCTTTCTCACCCTTTTTCCCCCCCTTTTCACCCTTTTTTTCGCCCCTTTAAAATTTTTTTCCCCTTTTTCCCCCCCTTTTGCCTTTTTTTCCCCCTTTTTTCTTTTTTTCCCCCCCTTTTCGCCCTCTTTTCCCCCCCAATTTCGCCCTTTTTTCCCCTTTTTTTGCCATCCTTTCCTTCCCCTTTTTCGCCCCTTTTCCCCCCATCTCCAAAAAATCTTTAAAAAAAAAAGGGGTAAACCCCAAATGTTAAAAGAAGGTCCAAAAATTTTTTAAAAAACCTTTAAAAAAAAACGATAAAAAAAAAAAAAAATTTTTTCACGAAAGAAAAATGAATTTTTTTAAAGGTGCCAGAAAAAAGGGGGGAAAAAAGAAAAGTGTATTTTTAAAATTAGTAAATATATTCCATGAAAAAAAACTATTTTTTTTTGGGTGCAATTTACATTAAACATAATACTATAAGTAAACTGATTTCCCCTTTGATTCTAGAAATGGTGCGATAGTATTCTTAGGCACAAAATTAATATTTTTTTATAGTTTTTGATTTAAAAATTCTACTACCCCTAAATAAAAAAAAATTTTTGCTTTTTGTGGTTCCAAACATACTTGTTTAAAAAAGAAAAATTTTATAAACGCTTACGAGAAAAGGGAAAAAATTTTGAGCAACCATTTTAAATGAGACAATCCTTCCTCAGGGAAAAGAAAATGTTTTGGCCTGAATAGAAAAAAGGGAAAAAATTAAAAAATGTCCCTTTGGGGATGAGAACAAATGCCCTTTAAATATTTTTCCCAAAAAAAATTTAAAAAAATTTTTTGGAAATTTTTTTGAAAAAGGGGACTTTGAAAAAGAAAAATAAATTTTTTAAATTCATGGGGACAAAAAAATTTTTTCCCTTTCAGACGAGTGGGCGTTAGGACACCCCCCGGGGAATGTTTAAAAAACCCCCCCAATCTTTGCAAGTCAACTTGCAACAAAAACATTTATCACCCTTTTTTTTTCGTGGGGAATTTCAAAAAATTTTTACAAATTCAAAATTTAAAAATAATTTTGTAAATTTTTTCATCTTTGGTTTCATCAATATGGTTTTTTGTTGAAATTTCCAATTTTTTAAGAATAAAGCAAGTTTTTTCCAAAAAAAAATGATGTTTGTTTGGACGGAAAAAAAAATTTTCCCAAAAAAATAAAAAGGGAAATTTAAAAGGGGGAAAAAAATTTTAAAAAAAGCGGGGGGGTTTTTTTTAAAAAACTTCCCCCCTTTCTCTTTGAAAAAAATTTTTATGCTTGAAAAGATTTTTCTAAGTCGAGAAGGGGGAAAAAGGGAAAGGCCCTTTTTTTGGAAAGACTGTAGCAAACAAACGAACCGAAAAAAATTTATGAATTCGTTGAAAGTTTTTTTTGGAAAAAATTTTTAAAAAGGGTGCCCCCTTCTACTTGCTTTTAAAAATTTTTTGGCATTTAAAATTTTTACCGGGGTTTTTTTTTTCAGTGATACAAAAAAATTTTAATTTCAAGGATCCCAGCTTTCGGTAGTCCCTTTGGGGGGGCAAGTTTCGAAAAAAACATACCGCATAGAAAAATGATCCCAAAGTAAAAGGTGAACATTTCATTTGTCTCTATTTTTAAAAAACCCCTTTGGGGAAAAAGGTATGTTTTCCCGGGAAGATCCTATAAAAAAATCACGATTTTTCACATTCTCGTTCGAGGTTACCCAAAAAAAAAAAAGGGGTTTTTGGGGAAAAATTTGGGAAAAATTTTTAAAAAAGGGTTAAAAAGGCTTTCAAGTTTAACAAAAAAACCCTTTTTTTACAAAAAAATTTCGTTTCCCGGGGCGTCATTATGTTTTTTTTAAGATAAGTTGCGGGAAAAAACAAAATGGGGGGAAATTGGGTCGATACGAAAGCGACAAGGACGAAAAAAGGGAGGTGGTTGAAAAATTACCATTTTTGAATTCGGTTTTTAATCGCGGTTTTTTTTTTTCCTTTTTTTCATAGCTAACTACAACATTTAAAAAAGGGGTATCTTTATACGATAGGTTTTACTAACCCACAAAGAATACACTGTGTAGATACTTAACGAATAAAAGGTTCCAATTAGAATAAAATTTAATATATTTTGCAAAATTGAAAATCGGATAATTTTTGGGGCGAAAACCGTCCAATAATTTAAAATGCTGACTTTGCATTACGGTCCAGCGACGGGTTTTTTTATTTTGACCCTGGGAAGGAAATATCCGTTTGGGTGAGATTTACGAGATTAACCCCCGAAAAAAAAGTTAGGCATCACGTAGTCGCATACACCCGTAATCTTCTATTTTATGTGCATAAAATCAAACAATTGTTTTTTTTTTTCCCCCAATTCAATGGAAAAAGGTTATTATTACTTCTGGCCTAAATATCAAAGAGGTATTCAGCAAGCTTGTATATTTAAATAAAAGAGCTCCAAAAAATAGGAAAACCCCCGGATGGGAAAAAGGTACTTTATTCGAAAAGGGAACGGTGAAATTTTCCAGATGAAATTTTCGCCAACGTTGACGATACGGTAATAAGTCAGAATAAAAAACAAACTTTTTGTCTACGAAAAAAACGGAAACTAATATTAAAAAATTCGTTCTTTTTCCTCGCCGGGATGAGAATTTTTCGTTTAAAGATTTTCCCCACTTCGTTTTGGGGGAAAAAAAATTTTTACCTGAGCAGTTTACGATTTTCCCCCGCAAGGAGTCGGAAAGGTTTAAAACATTAAAACCCCGGTTTTTAATTAGCCTGGAGGGAAAAAAGGGACATAAATTTTTTTGGAGAAAAATCTTTTTTCCCAAACTTTTTTTAAAAATCCAAAAAGTCGGAAAAAAAAAAAATACTTTTTGAATGTAGATTCGAATAGTCCTTGGATCGAAAAACTGTGGATTTTGAATGCGTTCTTTAATAACAGAAATACGGTGTTTAGAACTGCGGATACACTATTAGGAATCCCTTTTAGGGAAAAGAAGACCAGGTCAAATGGATCGATTTAAAATGAGTGGAAATAAAAAAGTTAAAATTTAAAAAAATTTTAAAGCTTCGATGAAATTCTCAATTTTTAGTTCGTCACTATCGATGATTACCAAATAGACCCAAAATTAGAATCTTTAAAATTTGTACGTTTTGCCGATTCGGGGAAATTACGAACAGGCCAAAAATGACAAAGTCAAGGTTCCAATCATCGGGTTTTTTTTTAAAAAAAAAAAAAGGGTTTTTTAATTAACCTTATCGTTTTAAATAAAAAACGGCCCGAAAAATACTTTACTGGGCTTCTTTTGTTAAAAAACCCCTGGGAAATTTTGGGTGAACTCAAAGGCTTTCGAGATTACACGGTCCCTTTAAAAAATTAAAATTTTTTTTAAAAAGGGAAAAAGAAATATCACAAAGGGGTCGAAGAAAACAGAAGCTTTGAGAACGGGTGAAATTTTCAGAAGCGCGAAAATTCAAAAAGCAGAAAAGACAAACCAAAGACGATGAATGGTTAAAACCGATAGAAGCGACACGCGATAAAAACGGGGGAAAAATTTTTGGAATTGACACCCGATTATTTATCGCTAAGATGTCGAAAATTAAGCCCCAAAAAAAGTCTTTGATGGGGTTGCCATTTTAAAAAGATAAGAACAGATTTCTGCGATTTTTTTTTAAAGTGGCGAGGGTGGTACGGGGAAAAAGTTTTTTAATTAAACGTTTTAAAATTTTATCAGAAAAATTTGGAAAAAACGACCCCTATCTCCCCCGGGTATCGCAACAAAAAATTGATGGGTTGAACCATAGAATTTTTTAAAACCCTTGCATGAATCCACCAAAATAAAGCAATTTTCAGACATGGCTTGAAAACTTTGAGAGAAAATTTTAAAAAAGTAAAATTTTTATAACATAAAAACCCCCTGATTTAAAAATTACACTTTGTTTTCAATCTACGATTATGTGAAATCTTTGATACGACAGATACAGATGATGGTTTCTTTGGCAGAAAACACATTCTCCTGTTTGGGGACTTATTGCCAGCTTCTCCTGTAAAAGGACAATTTTCGTTTGTTAAATGTCTCGATCAGAGATTCAGAAGTATTTAGGGTACCATGGTGGATGTGATTTGTGGAGATTGTTCGAGTACGACAAACTTTTGATTAATATGCAACAAAGATGCGACAATACATATTGTGATATACTTTCTAGAATACGAATAGGTTTAGTAACAGATTCTGACATCAATGTTCTTCAGTCTAGAAAAATCAATTTTAAAGAAAGTAGTTGCGACGAAAGATTGAATAAACTTTGCACTTATATGAATCAATTACCGATTGATACAATTTGTTTATTGCCCACGTGTTATTTGTGCAAGGTTTTGAACACAGCAATGCTCGATAAAATCGACAGCGATGAAATTCTACTGATAGCAGAAAATGATGTCGACTGTGCTCCAGCAATGAAAATAAAGGTGCATACAATTTTGGAAGACAAAGATGATAAAGTGTCTGAAACAGCTGGCATTGAAAAAGTAATAGCGATTAAAATTGGCGCTAAAGTGATGATTCGACGAAACATTGACGTAACTTTGGGACTTGTCAATGGAACGATAGGCAATGTAGTTGCAATTAATCGCTCTGCTGACGGCAATCGTATTGATTCCATCAAAATAGTAATTTTGGATAACAAAGAAATCGCAATAACAAAAGTAGATATTAAATTTGAAGTATTCCACAAATTAGTGGTACATCGGAAACAATTTCCATTGTCTCTCAGTTATGGAATAACTATACACAAAAGTCAAGGAATTACATGTAACAATGCAATGATGGATTTAGGAACGACTGTATTCAGTGATGGTCAAGCCTATGTAGGTTTGTCACGAGTAAGTAAATTGGAAGGTCTACATTTGATAAATTTCAATCCAACATCAGTTAAAGCAAACTCGAGAGCCATTGTAGAATATAATCGACTGAGATCTATATTTAAATCTGAACTGCCACAAATCAATCCGTCCGAGAAAAAGGTGAAAATGTACGATCGTCGATGGGCTATCCTTAATATCATTGATGATGTGCAGAATTATGATTGTGAGGAACCAGAAAGTATAGTTACGTGGAAAATATATGGTCTTTGCAATAACGATGCTGTTTTGTGTTACGCTAATGTAATATTACAATGTGCGTTTCATTGCGTACGTATTAGGCAACAAATACTGAAAAATAAAGCATCGAATGCATTGACTGATGCCATCTGCGCGTATGGTGAACGTAAATATTGCAACATTCAAGCGGTTAGAAGATCTGTCGGAAAACGCTTCGAAGAACGAACACAACAAGTTGTTTCGGAATTTTTTACGGCTCTAATTTCGACGTATTCCGACATCAATGATGTATTAGAACTCAAATTAAAGCACGTAATATGTTGCTCGAATGTCAAATGTAATTACAATGTAACTAAGCTGGAAAGCAGTAGTTTGTTAATATTACCTATACATTTGACATTAAAAAGGAAAAAAGGTGTCACTCTACATAGTTTGATTAATGTAGAATTTTCTAAATGGGAAACGATAAACGGCAATTGTAACGAATGTAAGGGTACCGTGTTGAAAAAGAAAACCGTAATCGAATCAACTTTATCCGTCGTAGTAATACAGCTCAATTTATATGCTTTTGTAAACGGCGCTTCTAAAAAAATTATCAACAATCGGATTACCACCGTGCCGACGAGTAATATCACGATTAATAAAAAAAAGTACAAGGTAATAAGCGCTATATTTCACGAAGGTGAAGAAATGAATCGTGGTCACTACACGTGTATGTTGAGAGCTGACACAAAATCGGAATGGTATTACTCTAATGATATGGAAGTGTTCAAGAAAAAATGGTCCAAAGGAGCACAAGGGGCATACATATTGTTCTTAGAACAGATTAAATAATGGCGCTGTATAAAGGCTGCCGTAAACGCTACATTAAAACATCAACTATTCTAGTACTGTATAAAAGTTGCCGTAAGCGCCAAAATAAAATATTGGCTGCTCTGGCGCTTTATAAAAGCTGCTGTAAGCGCTGCATTAAAACGAGTGCAATAAGTTTCTTATTTGACCTAGGCTTCATGACATTTCAAAAAGTATCATCAAGAAAAAAATTATCAGACAGAAATATGTATGTCGTGTAAAAATCGGAGAAACAAAGAAAAATATATGGTTGCGTTCTCACGAGAATGGGCGATGGAGGGGCCCATTCTTTATTTTCAATATTTATACAAGAATATAAATTCATTCTGTTACAATTGAAATAAATGTGCAATGTATCGTTAAAAGTTATTACAATTATACAAACATTTACATATATGATTAAATAAAATATATATGTATACTATAATATAATTATATATTTTATATATGTACATATATACCATATATTTCAATTATTTTGAACTGTATTGCATAAATTGTTACTTATACAAAGTTGTGATAAGAATCAAAAATATGTCGTGTTAAAATCGGAGAGACGAAGAAAAATATATGGTTGCGTTCTCATGAAAATGGGCGATGGAGGGGCCCATTCTTTATTTTCAATATTCATACAAGAATATAAATTCATTCTGTTGCAATTGAAATAAATGTGCAATGTATCGTTAAAAGTTATTACAATTATACAAACATTTACATATATGATTAAATAAAATATATATGTATACTATATTATAATTATATATTTTATATATGTACATATATACCATATATATTTTAATTATTTTGAACTGTATTGCATAAATTGTTACTTATACAAAGTTATGTGATAAGAATCGAAAATACATATATTTGTGATACTTGAATTACTAGAAAGCTGCTCTATATATTGTAACGGTTCACCTTTCCCGACGCCGCGGATCGGCTCGCCGGTTCCAGGATTCGGGAGGAAGGGGAAGATTCAGACTCGCTTATTCCTTATTAACAATGCTTTGGTTTATTCAAAAAAAAACAAGTAAACAAAATGTTTGTTGGCATAAAGCCTAAATAGAGAAACTTATTGACTACTCGGTATAAACAAAATGTTTGTTGGCATAAAGCCTTAAATAGAGAAACTTATTGACTACTCGGTATAAACAAAATGTTCGTTGGCATAAAGCCTTAAATAGAGAAACTTATTGACTACCCGGTATAAACAAAATGCGGAGGCGTGTAGCCTGTAGCGGTGTCCGAAAAAGATTTACAAATTACCCGGTATAACTTAGAGATATGGTGTACGGAGGCGTATAGCTTATAGCAGGAAGAAACCGGAAACCGGGAAACCCGGCGTAACGACGAGAAACCCGTCACCCGGTGTATAGCAGGAAGAGACCGGAAACCGGGAAACCCGGCGTAACAACGAGAAACCCGTTGCCCGGCGTGTAGCAGGAAGAGACCGGAAACCGGGAAACCCGGCGTAACAACGAGAAACCCGTTGCCCGGCGTGTAGCAGGAAGAGACCGGAAACCGGGAAACCCGGCGTAACAACGAGAAACCCGTTGCCCGGCGTGTAGCAGGAAGAGACCGGAAACCGGGAAACCCGGCGTAATGACGAGAAACCCGTCACCCGGTGTATAGCAGGAAGAGACCGGAAACCGGGAAACCCGGCGTAACAACGAGAAACCCGTTGCCCGATACTAAAGGTAGGAGGCCAGAAACCGAGAAACCCGGCGTAACAACGAGAAGCCCGTTGCCTGGCTAGGAGGTCCGGAACAGGACTGGTGCCGGCTCATCCGTCGATGACTTATATACCCTGCCGGCGGTTCCCCCACTCTACATCGAGGCTGTGGTGGGGGTAACGCCGGCGTCGTAGTGGGGCGCCTCTGGGGGTTGTAGTGGGGCCCCCCTGGGGTAGGGTGACCCGTGTATCGCTTATGTTTTTGTGTTTAGGGGCGCCTTAGGCGCCATAGCCTCAAGTGGCGGGCGGGTGATCGGCCCGCGAGGCGTTAGTAACGGCCACGCCGTTACAATATTTGTACTTTAAAAAGTAACTAATATCCTAAAAAAATCATAAAAATGAAAAGGTCAGGCCATGTTCAAAAGAAGGTACTCAAAAATTTAAACCTTTCGAAATTTAAACGATCTAATAATAAATTATCACGAAAAGTAACTGATATGTTATTCAAGGTGCCCGTTCAAAGTGAACATACGTAAAGTGTATATTATCTAAATTTAGTAATAATATATTACCATGAAAAGTAACTGATATGTTATTCAAGGTGCCAGTTCAAAGTGTGAACATACGTAAAGTGTATATTATCTAAATTTAGTAATAATATATTACCATGAAAAGTAACTGTGATATTTTATTCAAGGTGCAAGTTCACATTGAACATACATACATATAAGTAAAACTGATTACAATTTGATTCTAGAAAATAAGTGCGATGTTATTCTTAATGCACAAAATATAATAGTCGTTTATAGAGATTTGATTTAAAATTCATACTAGCCCGTACAATGAAAAATAATTGCTCGTAATTCCAGAGTACCAATTTGTTAATGACTCAGAAAAATAACATGGCGGCCTGCTCTCAAAAAACTTTCGATGGATAGAATAAATAATTGAAATAAGAGTTGTGAAAATTGTATAAATTAAAAATCTCCAATCTTTCTTTAGTAAAATTTTCCGTTAATGACCATCATTAACCTAGGCAAGGTGGCATATGCGATTGGGATTTAACATTATCAGTAATTTATTGAACAGACAGAGAAAAGTTTTGTTGTATGCATCGGTTCAGTGTTTGAAATAACCATGTACTATCCATATACTGTAAAGCACAAATTCTTCATTTCTATCATAAATAATATCTATTTATTAAAATTTTAGCAGACGTCTTTTAAATAAAAAAAGTGTCTTGCGATCATGAAGAATAGGTTTTGAATAGCAAGGTTTCATTTGACTTTCAATTTTCTTCAGAAACACAGAAGAAAAAGGTATTTGTATATAGTTTTGTATATTCACTTCGTTGTGTGTAGAGCTTTTAAAAATACGTTGAATCCTTATTCAAAACTAATCTTCTTCTAATGTAATACTTTTCGTACTTCAAATGTTGTAGTAATTATTCTGTAAGAGCTTCGACATTATGGTATTTCTAAATGGACATCGAGAAACATCATAGTTTTTTGAGAGCAGGCCGCCATGTTATTTTTCTGAGTCATTAACAAATTGGTACTCTGGAATTACGAGCAATTATTTTTCATTGTACGGGCTAGTATGAATTTCAAATCAAATCTCTATAAACGACTATTATATTTTGTGCACTAAGAATAACATATCGCATTTATTTTCTAGAATCAAATTGTAATCAGTTTTACTTATATGTATGTATGTTCAATGTGAACTTGCACGTTGAATAAAATATCACAGTTACTTTTCATGGTAATATATTATTACTAAATTTAGATAATATACACTTTACGTATGTTCACACTTTGAACTGGCACCTTGAATAACATATCAGTTACTTTTCATGATAATATATTATTACTAAATTTAGATAATATACACTTTACGTATGTTCACTTTGAACGGGCACCTTGAATAACATATCAGTTACTTTTCGTGATAATTTATTATTAGATCGTTTAAATTTTTAAAGGTTTAAATTTTTGAGTACCTTCTTTTGAACATGGCCTGACCTTTTCATTTTTATGATTTTTTTAGGATATAGTTTTTCTACAGTCTTTCAACAAAAATATCTCACTATCTAATAGTGTATCTTATGATAAATTCTTTTAATAACCTATTAAATTGTTCAATTCTCTCACATTGTTTTATTTCTTCAAGCAAAATTTGTTATATAAATTTATTTCATCGTAGAAGACACTTCTCTGCGCGCTTCTTGTTTTACGAAATTGTATCGCTATGTTTGCAGCTTGTCTCGTCTGTCTTATACTGTCTTTACCCACTATTGTCAGCCTACTTTGCATCTGATTAGGCATCATATTATTAATAATTTTAAAAATAAATTTACAGACATTAAAATAAACCCTTTTCTTAATAGACATAAACCTTAGTGCTTACAGTATATCCTACGGGAGTATTCCTGCTACTTTGCAAAATAATTCCCATCGCTCTATTTTGTAGTATTTGTAAGCGTTTCATTTGCGTTGCCCATAGCTATTATTAAAGGTAACAGTATTCGAATGTGGAGCAATAATTGTCTTTTACATTTACTATATATTGACATCGAGTAATCTATTTTATTTAAAAAACTTACTTTTTTACTTTTCTTTTTAACTAAGAAATCACCATGTTTCCTAAATCCTAATTTATTATCTATTATCTATAATTATTTCTAAATACTTCATTTTTTTTACTTGTTCAATTTTTATTCCATCTATGCATCTCAATTTAATATTTCCCTTTAGTTCTTTTCTTACATTTCTAACTATCATAAATATTGTTTTTTCCGCATTCATTTTTAATTTTTCTTAACAATTATCCATTTTTCGACGATTGCAAACGCTTCATTCAATTTTCTCTCTAATTTTTTGCTGCTCGTTTTATCTACATATATTAAAATGTCGTCCGCATACATTTTAATACTGCATTCATCTCCACCCACATTTACAATATCGTTAATATATATATATATATATATATATTGAATAGCAATGAATCCAGTATCGATTTCTGCGGTACACCATACTCTGTTACGATCATGTCAGACCATTCACCATTGAAACAGACATGTTGCGTTCTATTCTTCAAGTATGATTTAAACCATTCCACACTATATTTTTTAGACCATACTGATTCATTTCCTTTAGCAATCTGTCTCTGTCTACGAAGCTTAACAGAACGGGCCTTCTTTGTTTCTTCCGATAGGGTACTATAATCAATGTCAAAAATTTTTGCAACGTTATTTATTGAACCTCCATTTAAGACTTTACTTACTACATTCTCGTAAATTGATCTATTTTTCTTAAACATTTTTATATATTTTATATTCTTTAGTTTCCAATCTAGTTAGCAATCTGTCCCTGTCTCTAGTCTCAAACGCTTGTTTGAGATCCATCCAAATATTACCCCTACAATTCTACCTTCACTAATTAAGATATTCCATTCATCCATAATGATTTGTATTGCTGCCTCACATGAGTGATGTTTTCTGAATCTTGATTGGTGCTCTGTTATGAAATTATTAGCCTCCACATAAGCTTCAATTTGCTTCTTTACCACTAACTCTAAAACTTTTTCTATTGTTGGCAAAATATTGATTGACCTATATTCACTGCCTTTTTTGGCTTATTCATCTTTGGTATAAATATAATCATAGACGTTTTTCAGCTATTCGGACAGTATCCTAACTTGAGGTATTTATTTATTACAACTCTAAGCTCTTCTTTTATTACCAGGAATTAATAATATCTTTAGTGTTTTGCTTGTTATCCCTTCCTCTGTACCTTTTCTTTTTGGTAGTCTCGTAACTATTTTTTTTTATAAATTTTTACGTCTTTATATTGAATAACATTTCAAATCATATTTAAAAATATTGTATACCTTTTAAAATATGTACAGATGGAAGTGAACATGATTGGTTTAAATATGAATTAACTTCATGTAGCCTTCGAGCCAGTTGCGCCATAATATTATGAGGTGATCTTATAATAGTTTTTAATTGCCCTAAATAAGTTTCAAATGGAAACGCGCTTATCGAACTCAACCCGCACTGCATATTTCTTACATCATCTGAAATATGCATTAAGTTATGGACATTTAAACCTACAAATTGTGGACCATAAAGTTTTTCTGCTAGAACAATAAACTTGGTAAGTAATTTTTCTATATAATTTGTATATTCAACTGCATTTTCCATCGATAACATTCGACAAGCTACATGAAGTAATAAAATGTTTATATTTGTAATTATCTAAAATGTCTTTTAATTTAATAGGTCCGCAGAATAACAAGATGAAACGATAATCCATGGCTTTAAATCTAGCATGGTGCTCAATACCTCTAATCTTTCGATGGAATTCGTCGGGCTGTTGAAATCTTATTTCCTCCATTCGGCTTGATAATATCCTCTTCTGACTGCTACTAAGATGCGTTTTAAAATCAAATATCATCCAAGCATCAATTAAACGTTTCATGACTCCTAGATAACACAAATGCATCGAGTCGAGAAGAAAATCATTGACCATGTTCACTGACGGCTGTATGTATATTAAAGGTGATGCTGCTGTATGATGTTCCACATGTGAAAAATTTCGGAAACTTTCATCGGTTCTTTTAGAAGAATTAATGTCTAAATATGTGGCAATTTTATGATGAGTTTGACGTTGTACCAGACATCGTTCGCAACCATATTTTGCGTTGTGACCGGTGTCACAGATAAAACACTTTATATTTATATTATAATATTTGTTATTAATAACTATGCCTCTATTTTGCAGGATATTGACCTCAGCAATGAAATCCTTCAAAAACAAATTGACTGATTTTGGTTTGCTATTTCCCACATAAGCAGCAGCTACGAAAGGCTTATAAATATCCGGCTTGAAATGTATTTTAATTAGAATAGGCCACATAGATTTTGTACTCGATTTAAATAATTTTATTCCATCAATATTGACTTGTAATTCCATAGTACTATTGTTAGGATGGATTTCCGAATTGATGCAAAATTGCAATCCTTGTTCGATACCAAAATACGAATATTCTCCATTTGTAATGTTATTGTAGTCTTCCATTTTGTGTATTTCATAATATGAAGTATTGCTTTTAAAAAACGTTGTCGATGATCTTGGTAATGTAGGCAAAAGTCTTGGTTGAAGGATTTTGAGCAATTTATCCATATGTTGTGACGTGGTCTTTTTGAGCCCGTCACAAGGGCGGACGCGCCCAGCCGGGAAGCGTCTGAGAGCGCTGTATTATTTTGTGTCTCGTGCGGGTGAGCAGCGACCTTTTCGCTAGCTCGCCCGCACTCTATATCGGGATCGAGGTGGTAGGCCAGGCGAACGGCCATTGTTTTAGGGAAAAGAGGACCTGGACAGACGACGGAGGAACGACCTCGAAAGGGGAGGAGCGGAGACTGAGCGACCGGCCCGGTGAGTATTACGAACAATAACATATACGCGGTACCGAGAAAATAAGGAAGCGATACTGCAGAGAAACTCGTTACAGCCTCGATGGGACGAACAGGAGCAGTCCAGAGCAGAGAGTAAAAGGCGCCTACATCCCCCGACAAGGATGATGCCCCTGAGGGGCCCGCCACCACGCCTCGAGAGAAACGCGGAGATCTAACGGGATTGATCACCCCGGGACGACTTCCCTCAGCCAAGAAAGGTCGTTTGGAACATCAGCATACGGCCATACGAGGTGTGGACGGGACCGCCGAAAATGGACCTGCTGCATCGTCGCTCCCGAGGGCTGGGATTTGAATTTGGCGGCGGGAGTCCGCGACCAGCCGCGAGACACCGGAGTCGATACGAGGGTCGATTCCGGGTCCGGCGCGGGGCGCAACGCTGCCGCGAAACCTGGCAACCGGGCCGGGGTGGCGCGCATTGTCTTCCCCCTCCCCACCAGCGTACCTTCCGAGGTCCCGCCGGCCCGAAAGGAAATCACTGTTCGGCAAGCCGGTGTCCTGCGAGCACACTCAGGGACAACGACCCACTACAGCCAACTGCGACGGCGAAATACTGTAAGGCCACCTCCTCGATCGTCCGGTAAGCGCGGATTCGGCAGAGACCCGTGAGTCATTAGGGAAATATAACGATACCGAGCAATTATGCTGTAGATAATTTAGTACCGAGAATTAGTTGAGAGACTCACGGGACTCACGTCGATTTCCGCGTCATTAAGTTATTGCGTAAATCTTTGCCTTCTTCGCCTCTCTGAGGGGCACCGAAACGAGTCGACAGTCATATCGTAGTATATTATATTTGTAGCATTGTATCGAGTCATTAATTAACGAAATTTGAGAATAAGTTACGCTGGATTGGTATATGATCCCTTCGATTCCGAGCCGGATACAAAGGGAGGAGAGTAACGATAATTAGAGATTTCGATAACACCCAGCGATCTCCCAACGGCTCGATAATAAAATTATAGCTATTTTGATTCACACCACTTATATACTATTAATTGAAAATATATTCTTATTTTATCCTATTTCTGAGTACAATCAATATCGAGACTTCCTCTCTCTCTCCGGGACTGCGATTCCGAATCTCCTTACGGAAAGAACCACGACACTCTACCCCCTGTTGATACCGAGCTACCGAGGCCGAGCCGTCGTGGCCGCTGATTATTAGTTGAGACATTGTTGAGTGGTGCGGCCTGACCGCACCTGGCGCCCAAAAGGATACGATACCGAGCAATCAGTGATACCGAGCAAGTATCGAGAGAACGGAGAGCGGCACGACGAGGTTGCGCAGCAGTCTCTCTCGCACTCTCTCTCTTAGTTTGACGAGAGAGGACGGAGAGACGGTCGCAAATTTGGCGCCCAACGTGGGGCCTCTCGAAAGAGAGGATAATTAATAAAGGATAATACGTGTCGTTTCGGGTAACGGAGAGACAGTAGGGTAAGAGAAATACTTCTCTTTTGTTTTTCTTTCCTTTTTCTTTGTCTATCGGGCGCTGACTTGAGTCTCGCCCGAGCCGGGGATCTCCGTCGGAGATTCTCCGAGTATTATTTGACTTAATACAGTCGATGACTTTTGTTTATTGCATGCATTTGTATTACTTTGTCCCCAATTATTATTGTTCCCGCGTTATTAAGATTGTTCCCATTGTGCTTGTCTCGATATCTCGAGACTTCCCGTCACAACGAGGGAGACCCGAATTTGAGGTGCCATCGCGTTAAGTGCACGTGTAAGGAGGAGCGCTACGCGTATGACAGAGAGCGACCACCGACACGTTTCTTTGTCGCGCGCGGCATCGTAAACCCGACCGCGTAGTATCGTATTACAAAGGTAGCGCGCTCATACGCCTTTTACGACTTTCTTTGATATATCGAGTGAATTATAGGCACCTGATTGATACCGAGTTTTTCGTGTGATACAAAGTCGGCAAATATTCTTGTCCCAATATAGGGAATAATATTGAGGAGCGACAAAATTTTTTTTTTCTCTTCTTCTTTCTTCCTTTCGATCTCTTCGCGGAAATATTTACCACTCGTCGAGTCGAATCTAAAAGCGGGTAAACACGTATTGTTCTTGAAGGATTATCGCGTCCTCAGATATTATTGTCAAGATACCGAGAGCTAAGAACGAATATTGGTGAATAGATGTTTACGCGAATTCCCGAAATTCCTTAGCGAGACTCGACTCAGTAACAGACGTCCGTGTATACAAAGGAACATTTTTTTTTTCTCTCTCACTTTCTCGCATACGCTACCTTTCGCGAACTTGTTAGTTTCTTTCTGTTTATCGAATTCGGAATAAGAATAGAAATTTTTTTTTCTTCTCCTTCTTTCTTCTTCTCGCCCCTTCTTTATCTCCTCAAGAGATATTCGCGCCGAATATTCACGCCTATAAGTGACTTTCCTATTAACTAGGAATTTATAGAATATCGTTCGCGACATATTTTCGGGTTCTAGGCGGAGGGGTATCGTGACCAAGCGGCGTAATCGAGGATTGACGGTGTCTAATTTAGGCAACGCTCACAAAGATACCGAGAAAGAGTTAGTTGGCGAGACAGTAGAGGGAGGGAGCGTACGTTTAGTCAATCCGGTCACGGTCCGCGTACTATCTATCTTCCCCTTCGAGATCTCACTTCCCTCACACCGTCACTAACCATAAAACGAAATGTCGACAAAAGAACAATTTCGGTGGATTCGAAAGTTATCAAAGGAGGAGGTGAGGTGTGCCCTCGCGGAGAGAAAGCTGTCCGTCAAAGGGATCCTCCCCACCCTTAGGGCTCGATTATTGAGATGCGAGGCCGCGCAATTAATAGGGCGAGAGCATATGCCGACCCCTGAAATATCGGAAGCGTCAGACGAGGAGTCGGATACCGAGGAAGGTGCTGTTGGGGGCGAAGCCCTAGCGTGGCCCTCGAAACCGCGAATCAGGGTGCATCCCCCAGAGCCAACAGAGACGCACCCGGAGCCGCGGAGAAATCCCGAGCCGTATCGCCCTCGCGTAAAACCGAATTTCGCCGTGGACGCGTATAACGTAATGCGAAAGTGGAATTTAAATTTTTCCGGGGCGCGCGACGGGGAGGCGGAGGCCTTCCTCATTCGTATAGAGCAGGGGCGGCAATTAATTCCCCTAGATGACGACGAAATATTTAAATGTCTGCCGTTCTTTTTATCGGGCACCGCGGCCCATTGGTTTCGTCTGAATCAACATCTTTGGCGTACTTGGGGGCAATTCGAGGCCGCGTGGCGTGCGCGATTTGGATGCCCGAACTTCCAATTCACCTTGCGGGACGAGATAATGCGACGCAAGCAGAGGGAAGACGAACCCGTCGCCGATTATATAACCTGCATGCAGGCCTTGTTCGAACGATTAGACCCCCCATGGCAGCTAAACGAACAGCTAAATTACGCGCATAGAAACATGATACCGAGGTTGCGTATAGCTGTGAGGCGTAACGAAATTTATGATTTTCGGTCATTAGAAACCCTCGCGTCGCAGATCGAGGAATGTTACGATCTAGATAGACAGCCGACATCAACGCGGTCTATTTTTCCGGAACTCGCGTATAGGGGAGCATCGCGATCACCTAGACACCCGAAAACGGTCGCCGCGGCCGCAGTCCCCGCGACCGCGCCCAAGAAGAGGGGGAAAGCTACCGAGTCGAAGAGGCCTCCGGTGGCCGCCGTGAATAACGCGGGTACGGACCCGACACCCTCCTCACCCACCGCGAATAGCCGATTAGCCGACATGAAATGTTGGAATTGTGGACAAAAGGGACACCGATCGCGAGAATGTACGCAGACGCGGAATCTGCATTGTTATCGGTGCGGAAAGAAACAGCACACGACGCGAACGTGTCCAAATTGCGCGGGAAACGAGGGAGAGAGTCGGTAGATCGGGTCCTATCGGCTCAAAAGGAACGGACTCGAGAGATTACAGGCACCGGGAGTATAGAATCATACGTGACCTTAGACGATACCGAATTTCCCCCGTTGCAATATTTCGAAGTATATATAAAAGGACGACCATTGAGGGCTCTTGTCGACTCAGGCTCGAGTAGAACGCTGATAGGGACTGAGGGAATTAAGCTCGTGCGATCTCTCAGATTACCAATATCGCGATACCGAGGCGGAAAAATCCGGACGGCGAATGGCCAAGTGGCGAAAATAGACGAGGTTAGCGAGGTACCACTCAAGTTAGGCGGCATAGAACACACCCTTTTCGTGGGATTATTACCCAATTTGGCAGTTTCGTGCATCCTAGGGATGGATTTTTTGTGCAAGTTTGGAATAGGGTTAGATCTAGCCAAATCCGAGTGGTTCTTCTCGCGAAGTCCCTCACATAGGTACCGTTTTAATGCTACCGAGCCGTCCGAACACGCCTGTAGCGGGCTACCCGAGCTTAACTCCTCCCAACGCGCACAGATAGAGAGCGTATTGAAAGAAGCGGTGATAGTTCCAAACGATAACCCGGGGGTAACCACCCTGACAGAACACCGTATTGACGTCGGGGCACAGAAACCGATCAAACAACGGTGTTACGTTGTATCCCCGAAAATACAAGACGCCGTGCGCGAGGAAGTTGATAAAATGCTAACGAGCGGAATAATCGAACCCTCTTTTAGTGAATGGTCCAATCCAATAGTGATGGTGAAGAAACCTTCCGGAAAGTATAGGTTCTGTTTAGATTTCCGGAAGGTTAATGAGATCTCGAAGAAGGACGCGTATCCCCTCCCGAACATAAACGCTATCCTCGACAAGTTAAGAGCCGCGAAATACATCTCCACTTTGGACCTCAGTCAGGCGTATTTTCAAATACCCTTGGCTGAGGAGAGCCGTGAAATAACAGCCTTCAGCGTAGCCGGCAAGGGACTTTTTCATTTTACGCGGATGCCGTACGGGCTCACGGGAGCCCCGGCCACATTTCAACGGCTGCTAGATAAATTAATAGGACCGGAAATGGAGCCTTTCGCATTCGCCTATTTAGACGACATTATTATCGCGACGCCGACGTTCGAGGAACATTTGGCGTGGCTTAGGAGGGTCATGGTTAGAATATCGTCCGCCGGGTTAACGATAAACCCGGAAAAATGCGAATTTTGTCAAGCACAAGTAAAGTATCTCGGATTTATCGTACAGAATGAAGGGCTTACAGTCGACCCGGATAAGACTCAACCAGTGATAGAGTTTCCGATACCGAGAAATATTAAACAGCTACGACGGTTTTTAGGCATGGCCTCGTGGTATAGACGATTCATACCGCGCTTAGCTACCGTTACCGAGCCCCTCACTAGACTGCTAAAGAAGAACAAGCGATGGGAGTGGGGGGAAGAGCAATCGCGCGCGGTACAAATCGTAAAAGAGCATTTAACCACGGCACCTGTATTAGCATGCCCGGATTTTGAGAGACCCTTCGTACTCCAAACCGACGCGAGTTCGGTAGGTTTGGGTTCCGTGCTGACGCAAAATTTTGAGGGGGGGAGAGAGTGATCGCGTTCGCGAGTCGCGCTCTGACGGACCCCGAGAAAAAATACACCGTTACCGAGCAGGAGTGTCTGGCCGTGGTGTGGTCCATTAAGAAATTCCGCCCCTATTTGGAGGGATATAAATTCACCGTAATAACAGATCATAGTAGTTTGAGGTGGCTCCATAACTTGAGGAATCCCACGGGCAGATTAGCCAGGTGGGCCCTCGAGTTATTGGAATACGACTACGAAATTATTCATAGAAAGGGGGCCTTACACCACGTACCAGACGCTTTATCGAGAAGCTACGAGGGGGAAGTCGAGAGCGATGAAACTGTAGTTGCGGCCGCGGACGCGATAGGAGAAGATCCCGATCCCGAGAGCACGGATAAATGGTATAAACATCGATTCAAACAGGTCGCGAGCGATCCGGATCGCTACAATCAATGGCGAATAATAGACGCCCAATTGTATTTTCTAAGATCTAAGCCGGTCGTTTCGGACATAGTAGAAGACCTGAACCGATGGAAATTAGTGCTACCGAGTGAGTCGCGAAGGGAGGCGTTACGCGAGGCCCACGACGCCCCTCAATCCGGACACTTAGGTATCGAAAAGACGTATCAGCGTTTAGCGGTCTCATACTACTGGCCGCGAATGTTCCGAGATGTAGTAGGTTATGTTAAGAAATGCGGCACGTGTCAACTGACAAAAGTCGAGCAGGCCTGTCCTGCGGGACTCATGGGTAGGCGAATAGCGGAAGCTCCATGGACGGTGGTTGCCGCCGATATTATGGGACCCTTACCGCGTAGTAAGTCCGGTTTCAAATACCTACTAGTGATTCAGGACTTATTCACAAAGTGGATAGAGTGTAAGACTCTCCGATCCGCGACAGGTCCAAAAATTAGGGAATCTTTAGTAGACCTAGTTATTTCGCGTTGGGGCACGCTTAAATGTTTACTGACGGACAACGGTACCGAGTTCGTGAATAGGGAGATAGAGGAATTCGCCCGCGAAAACGGGATACGGCACGATACCACCCCTCCATACCACCCTCAGGCGAACCCCGTAGAAAGGGTGAATAGGGTTTTAAAAACAATGATAGTCGCTTACATAGATAGGGATCATAGGGATTGGGACCGGAATATTGCGGACTTCCGGTTTGCATATAATACCGCGGAGCATTCCTCCCTGGGAACTTCGCCGGCATTCCTGAATCTGGGCCGAGAGTTGATACCGAGAGGGAGGCTGCGAGACCGAGGTAACGAGATGGCTCAGGTCGACGCAGCCGATCCCGCGGTTTGGTCGGATAGAATGGAGCGGCTGAAGTTGATTCGGGAATGGGTTGGCGAACGTTTAGAGGAGGCCCAGGAAAAACAGGCGACGTACTATAATATGAGGCGTCGAACTCGCAATTTTCGTACGGGTGCACTAGTCTTGCGAAGGCGGCACGTCCTTTCGTCGGCCGCCGATAACTTCGCGGCAAAGTTGGCACCCAAATTCGAAGGTCCCTTCCGAATCGGGAGGAAATTGTCCTCCGTAATTTACGAGCTGACTCGTCTAGATGGGTCAACCGCCGGTAAAAGCCACATACAATATCTAAAACCCTACTATTCCCCCGATCCTGACTAGGATACCGAGAGAATCACAGGAAAACCCTCCCGAGTAGCGGAGATGAATCCGGCAGAGGAGGAATGGAGAGGGTTCTGGGGGAGATATGCCGATCTCGTCCTCCAGGTAGACGAGCACTACCCGGAGATATGGGCGGATATGGCGGACACCGCGGAGACAGTCCGACGCCTCGTCAGCACCACGCGGGGCGCGGTCGTTCGCGATTTCCCAGCAACGAGGGAGGCGGAGAGCCAGACGGCATTGTCAGCGGCCGACGGAGAGGTCCGTGTGCGTCCCCCGATGAGGGACGTCGGACAAACCGTGCGGGTAGTGCCGGCGAGGACGAACCGGGCGACCCAGACCTATTTTGTGTTGCGTTGGTCCCGTACGGCCCGGGAAACCGTCGATGCTGCGACGTCGCCGCCTCGCCCCGGAACGCTCTCGCCACCGAGGAACCGCGGTCGGACACCCACGCCGCCAAGTACAAACACACGCACGCCATCCCGCACCAGATCCCAAGCCGAGCAGCCCATAAGGGACCAGTTACCCCTGGGTTGCTGGAATTGCGGAGGGCGCCACCGCTACGCCGCCTGCCCCCAGCCGCGGAGGGCGGATTTTTGTTACGGGTGCGGACAACGGGGAACCACCGTGAGGACCTGCCCACGCTGCGGGCCCACATACGAGAGAGACAACCCCTCGCAAGACGAGAGGGGGCCACGCCGGGGACCACCGCCGGAACGTAGCGGAAGACACGGGGGACCCCGTACCACCCCGTACCCATAGCCCCTCCGAATGACGGGTTTTGTTTTTTTTTTGTGGGGGCTGGCAACCCCTATTAATTTTTTTTGTTATTATTATTTATTTTTTTTTATTATTTCGCCCCTAGGGAGCCCCTCACCTTTTTCTCTTCGTTCTCGGTGACCCCCCGACTTCCTCCCCGATGTTTTTTTTTTGTTCTTTTATTATTGCTTGGCCAGTACGGCCCGAAAAGGAGGAGATGGGAGACCAGATACCGAGGAGGGGCCACGAACACCCCGTAGGGCGTACACGAAATGTACCTGAGGAGGTCAATAAACGGACTTTCGTAGTAAGACATGTGAGACCCCGTTAATTACACCCTATTGTCTGTCCCATCCCGGAGCGACACCTTCGGAGTTGTGGTCTCGGGAGGCGAGACTCCCTTAAGATATCGCGGGAAGGTGGAACCTAATCATGACTGTCGGCAGAATTCGGGACCTCGTGGGTGGAGGTCATGGCGAGAGAAAAGTTTGAGTTGAGGCAGTGATCGAGTGGGTGGTCATCGATGTGGGTCGATGTCCAAGACCTTCTCGGTCCTCCCCAGGAAGGGGGGAGTTGTGACGTGGTCTTTTTGAGCCCGTCACAAGGGCGGACGCGCCCGGCCGGGAAGCGTCTGAGAGCGCTGTATTATTTTGTGTCTCGTGCGGGTGAGCAGCGACCTTTTCGCTAGCTCGCCCGCACTCTATATCGGGATCGAGGTGGTAGGCCAGGCGAACGGCCATTGTTTTAGGGAAAAGAGGACCTGGACAGACGACGGAGGAACGACCTCGAAAGGGGAGGAGCGGAGACTGAGCGACCGGCCCGGTGAGTATTACGAACAATAACATATACGCGGTACCGAGAAAATAAGGAAGCGATACTGCAGAGAAACTCGTTACAGCCTCGATGGGACGAACAGGAGCAGTCCAGAGCAGGGAGTAAAAGGCGCCTACATCCCCCGACAAGGATGATGCCCCTGAGGGGCCCGCCACCACGCCTCGAGAGAAACGCGGAGATCTAACGGGATTGATCACCCCGGGACGACTTCCCTCAGCCAAGAAAGGTCGTTTGGAACATCAGCATACGGCCATACGAGGTGTGGACGGGACCGCCGAAAATGGACCTGCTGCATCGTCGCTCCCGAGGGCTGGGATTTGAATTTGGCGGCGGGAGTCCGCGACCAGCCGCGAGACACCGGAGTCGATACGAGGGTCGATTCCGGGTCCGGCGCGGGGCGCAACGCTGCCGCGAAACCTGGCAACCGGGCCGGGGTGGCGCGCATTGTCTTTCCCCCTCCCCACCAGCGTACCTTCCGAGGTCCCGCCGGCCCGAAAGGAAATCACTGTTCGGCAAGCCGGTGTCCTGCGAGCACACTCAGGGACAACGACCCACTACAGCCAACTGCGACGGCGAAATACTGTAAGGCCACCTCCTCGATCGTCCGGTAAGCGCGGATTCGGCAGAGACCCGTGAGTCATTAGGGAAATATAACGATGCCGAGCAATTATGCTGTAGATAATTTAGTACCGAGAATTAGTTGAGAGACTCACGGGACTCACGTCGATTTCCGCGTCATTAAGTTATTGCGTAAATCTTTGCCTTCTTCGCCTCTCCGAGGGGCACCGAAACGAGTCGAGCAGTCATATCGTAGTATATTATATTTGTAGCATTGTATCGAGTCATTAATTAACGAAATTTGAGAATAAGTTACGCTGGATTGGTATATGATCCCTTCGATTCCGAGCCGGATACAAAGGGAGGAGAGTAACGATAATTAGAGATTTCGATAACACCCAGCGATCTCCCAACGGCTCGATAATAAAATTATAGCTATTTTGATTCACACCACTTATATACTATTAATTGAAAATATATTCTTATTTTATCCTATTTCTGAGTACAATTAATATCGAGACTTCCTCTCTCTCTCCGGGACTGCGATTCCGAATCTCCTTACGGAAAGAACCACGACACTCTACCCCCTGTTGATACCGAGCTACCGAGGCCGAGCCGTCATGGCCGCTGATTATTAGTTGAGACATTGTTGAGTGGTGCGGCCTGACCGCACCTGGCGCCCAAAAGGATACGATACCGAGCAATCAGTGATACCGAGCAAGTATCGAGAGAACGGAGAGCGGCACGACGAGGTTGCGCAGCAGTCTCTCTCGCACTCTCTCTCTTAGTTTGACGAGAGAGGACGGAGAGACGGTTGCAATGTACGAATGGAATCCTGCATTCAATAGCCCACGATCGTAGTTTGCATATTTCATCGATTTCTTCATCACTTGTATTATCATTATTATACTCGTCACTCTGATCAGAAATTGATAATGATGATAATGATTGATCGCTATTATTATTATCAATTTCTTCATGTACAGTGTGAGTTTCCGAATTACTTGTATTAGAATCATTCAAATCTTCTACTGCTCCTACGTTTGTATTTTCCATATGATCTATATTCGAAATAATAAAATACTTTCTCACTGCTATGTATATATATACATTTGTTTCGACATTTACATGATTAATACCTTCTGATGCTGCACCATTATAATTTGCTTCATTATATGTATCATATTTTTCTTCCTCTTCTGTAAATTTATCTTCATGTAAATTTTGTTTAAATTTTTTTATTTGGCGATACTTTTGGGCTCGAATTTTTGACCTTATTGTATACCCTTTAAAATATGTACAGATGGAAGTGAACGAGATTGGTTTAAATATGAATTAACTTCATGTAGCCCAAAGAACATATATAAAGAAAAGCGCAAGCTCCGTGTTAAACGATGGAAACATGCGAACGACGCGATTCTAGTGGCCTGGCACTGGTACTACAGATTTTCTATTATGGCTCCGTTCCGTAAACTACATATGCGCGCGTAATCTAAATACATGTTAGGGCCTATCCAAACAAACTTGCATAATCGCATAAACGATAGCCCCTTACGTGTATCATACATGAATTATATGATACGTAACATGTATTATAGATGAATGCGCGCATATGTAGTTTACGAAATACAGCTTTTCACACGCATATATATAGTGTTATTTTCTACAATAAATGAATATGGAAAATATACAAAAAAGAACAAATTTATTAATGTTGCAGAAAATATACTTTTATTTAAAACATTTTAATTTCAAAAAACAGAAGTAAATTAGCATAATTATTGATTTTGAACAAGAACGCTGAAAAAGCAGTAATACACCTTTTTTACATTTTTTCATAAAGATATTTTATACATCGTTTTATAAAAAATAAAACAAACTGAGATAAACGAAAATTTACAAAAATATTTGATATTGTAAATATTAAAAATTATAAATACAATCATCAAAAATTAAAAATAAACTAAAATTAAACAAAACAATTATTCGTTTCATCTCCAAACGTAAAACAATACTGATACATTTTAATACGTAAAATTAAAATTATGATAATAAAATAAAACACTTATTAATTAAGAGATAGAATTACTTGTGATAATAAAATAGTATTATAAATAATAACACATATAATAAAACTTTGAAAAAGAAAACTGATATTGAACTAAGTCTTTGTAAACCAAGCATATTAAAAAGAAACTAAAAATGCAAGTAAATAAAATACTAAACAAAGAATGAAACATACATCATAACGATTTAAATTGCTTAGTTTTTTTGTAATGGCTCGAAGTTAATTGCACCGATTTCATCTTATTCTTGTCTTTAACATACTTATGTATTAAAAATTGCAAACTATTTTTTACAATTATATTGCCACACCGATGAGTACTACAAAATTTGCTGTTGTAGTTAAAAAATATGTTTAAAAGTCAATTCTAAGTTTGATTTATATCCGTTTTCATCACAAAAAAAAGTGAAGTAATCTATTGTGTACATTTTGTATTAATGTAATCATTTTATCGCTTGGATACGTTAATGAATCTTTTTCGGAATATTCCTTAAAAACTGTATATACATGATGCTGTTCTTGTTGTGTACAAAACAAATCAATTTGACATTTTGAACAATTTGCATCGGGAAGTTTTAGTTTTTTTACAAGATAACCCGTCACGTAAGAAAGAGCTTGAGACGCATCCGTGTTCAATTCTTCTAAATCAGTCCATTGAAGAGTGTTATAGTCGTTATTCTCTAATAATTCAGTTTCGTTTTCGTTAAAGTCATTACAATTATCTAAAAACTTTCGAAAATTGTTCAAATTTTCACAGTTATCGTTTTCACAATTGGCAGATTTGGAGACCGGTGCAACAAGATTATTTAATATTACAGATTTTAAGGCTGCTACAAATTGATGACAGGTGGGATTAGAATTTGCAATTCCATGTTGACGAATTTGGCAAAACAGATTTTCTACCGCATCTTGATTTAGATTCCTCATATTTAAATATTTAAAACCGAGAGTTTTTAATTGATGCCACAAATACATCACCGAGCGGATTGTTATCGTCCAACCTTTTATAAAATGATATTGATTTGTGACATCTTTTTCAATATTCAAATCAAATAATTTCCAGTTAGTTATTTCTGAGAGTAATTTACTGTATAACTGAAAGTGAGGTGAATCGTCTTGCAAACAACATCTGTACTGCTTGCCGTCATCTGGATTAATTGTAGAACCATTTAAGGAGTCGAAAAGATTATCTATAAGTTCTGCAAATTCTGCCGTTTGTATTGATTCAACTGGAAACAATCCGTTAACATTAGAGACGCTAAAAGAATGAATAGCTGCAGCAACAGTATGACTTATTGACGTGCTGCAGTTTTTACCCTCATCTTAACAAAAGTCTTGAAAATTAAAAACCTGTTTCTTTAATTTGTAAAGGAGTTTAAAAGGAAAATCTTGTTCAACATCAAAAGCATTTTTAATGTATTTAAATTTAGCTATTTTATTGTCTGCAAATTTAATTTTACAACGGAGTAAGGCGTTTCGAGTGCATTTTAATAAATGAGGCACGTCGTAAATAGTTACTATAGTTTCAGAATTAACGGTAAACGTGTAACAAGTTGGATCTGTTTTATTTTCTGTGCACAATGCAGATAAAGCTTTTCTTTGAGTTGAACCTTGATCGCAAACAGTTGTTTTAACTTTTAGTCCAATCCCTTGTAATTGCATAATAACATTTGTTATGATATATTTTAGGTTGTTGCTCGAGATTGTACCACTTGTAAAATAATACGCTATTACTTGTTTCCACGATTTTCGCAGACCACGAATCATTAAAATAAGAGCATGATTTGCTGCTCTAGAAGTTTGACCTAACTCACCCAAGTCTTCAAAACCAGAAATTTGTTGTTTATGTGCTTCATAATGAAAACCCGAGCTTAATGAAATTTCATCAAAAACTAATGCGCAATAGCGATCCAATTCGTGCATTTCATTTGCTTTTATTTTTAGCTGTTCCAAAAGAAGTTTATTTATATCAGTATCAAAAGGAATTTTTGATAACATATTGTTGTGCCTCGCGTGAGACACAGAAGGGATGTTGCCGGATTAGGAAGTGGACTTCTGAATCGTCGGGGTTTCTCCGTAGATTTTAGTCTTGTTTAATGTAGAATTACTTCTTTATTCAATATATATATATATGTATATATATGTATATTGGTATATATAATCTTAACAAGACTCGGCGTATGGTTATTTAAAAAACCTCTGGTAACTTCGTTTCTCTTTTTCGTTCGTTTGACGCGACTCTAGATTTATTCTGACTTTAGCTAATTAACGACTCGTCTGATTACGAGTCGGGAGTTATCCTCGATGTGTCTCGGTAGGTTGGTCTAATTCAACTCGCTCTCTGTTCACTCCCAAGTTCTTACGTGAACTCGGTTTTTCGTTATTTCATTTGGAAGGGGTGCCTGGCGACAGGCACCCGATTGGTGCATAGCTTTTGCATACGCGGCTAGATTTTGAGCTAAGAGCTGTTCGAAAGATGAAGCTCTTAGCTTGCGTCTTCGCGGTTTCCGGCTGCATCAGCGGTCTCCACGCGGATTTTATATCCGTTAACTTGTAATTATAGCCTTTCGGGCTATAACAATATACTTTAAAGTGCGCGAGGATGGCAACTGAAAATATGTCGACAGGTATTTGTAAACACGAGGACTTCTCTTATAAATTGATAAAGCAAAAGCTTTATCTTCTTCTGTCCATCGTCTTCCAAAAACAGGACGATCTACATTACGTAATTGCGACTGAATAAAATGTTTAGTAACTTCATTTAGTTTTGTTTCAATGCAGTGAAAAGTATTATCTGACATAGTTTTTAATTGTTTTAAAGAATTTCTTTCATTATGCAATTTCTTTTTAACTTTGCACAGTTGTGCTGTAATTTTTCGATGGATTGAATACATGATACATTTTCGTGGTGACATTGTCTTCAAAGTAACTCCCGCCTGCGTTAAAAATCCAGTTTTTCTTTTTATTTGTAGGAGGTGTTGAAACATGACATAATTGTAACTCATTTGAAGAATTAATGTCTGTTTTCTCTGTGTGTGTACATTCTTCATTGTCACATATACAAATAGACTTGTTTTTGTTATTGACTGCATTAGTTGCATTTAAGTTTAAATTTTCATGTTGATTGTCGTTATTATTATGAACTTGAACATTTTGAAACGTGCTAGTGTCATCAGCACAAGTTTCATCAAAAACAATGTCATCATTCCCAGAAATATCACCTATATTAACTTCATTATTTGAATTATTACAAATAATAGGAAATGTTTTATTTATTATTGACTGGCAATGATTATTAGGTATCGGATCCTTCTCAAAAGCAGCAGAAATTTCATTAGAAACAATGTCACTATTCATGGAAGTATCACACATATTAATATTAACTTATCATTACAAACGGCAGAAAATGTTTTATTTATTACTGACTGGCAATTATTACCTATAGTTTTTCGTGGTCCCCAAGGGGCCTTTTTGGGTGACCACGGTCGTAGGGGAGCGATCCCTTTGGGACGCCCACGAACGGAAGGTCCGCTATTACGGGGACAATGTTTCGCTGGGGAGGCGATCTCGAGGGGGACCGGCGTACAACAGCCGGACATCGAGTTCTCCTCCTGCACCATCTCATGGAGGGGGATTTTGGTTTGTGTCAAGTCCGCTGACTGGTGTTGGGCAGGGGGTTAACGAAGGGGTTATTGCGGGGAATTACAACCAGGGTGTTGCAGGGCAGCCATACAAACTGGACCCGGTGGAACCAAATGACAGCTCTGTTCCCACCGGTCCGTGCGCGGGATCGAGGGGGAAATCGGGTGAGGGCCGGCGATTAATGTTTTATGTTCCCCGGGGAACCCGCCCCCCCATTGTTCGTCCGTGTCCGTTTTTTGTCCTGGGGTTCCTTTGAGGGGACGCCTGTAAGACCCCCTTACTGTTTGTTTTTCGTCCTTTGAGGCTTTGGCTATCCCTTTTCCCTTTCGGGTTGGCGGGCAACGCATTAAAAAAAAAAAAAAAAAAAAAAAAAAAAAACCCAAAAATGCCTCTCATCTAATAGTGACGCGCTCCCTCAGGGGCACTCGGACTCATCCCTGAGTGTACGGGGTGTCGCAATCCCGAGGTACCCGAGCTGGAGTGCGTGGAAGGATTGAAGGGGGTGATGGGCGTGCAGGCCCAAAAAAGGGGACTTGTCCACTGCACTAGTGAAGGAAAACACCGAAGATAACACCGGGGGGGAGGCCCCGTTAGCTGAGTAAGGCAACCCTCCTAAGGGGAAGGAAAACCCCCGACAGAAAAACCAATTTTTTTCTTGTTTCATGAGATGGTTCCAAAGAAAGAGAAGACTTCCTGGAGTCGGATACCAGGAACCGGGCGGGGGGGGGGGGCGTACCTGGCTCTCTCCTGTCGTCATCCACGACGGGTCGTCCTTGAGTTTGTCGGCTGGGCTCAAGGACTTATATGCGACAGTGCCCAAAGGGTTTTAGTGAGTCGAGTCTCGCTCTGTGACCTAGATGGTCTTTGGGGGGATCGAGACCCTAGTGTGGGTCTGGAGAGCTCGTGTGGTGCATTCACCGAGTTCTTCAGGATAGTGGGTGAAAGTGTTCCGTCCTGGGATTAAACGCCGGCTAGCGGGCCACGTAGGAAGTTTTTCCAGAGTGCTCTCGCGGTGAGTACGGTTTTTTGTGGTTCTCACGCCTGTGTTAGTGTTGTGAGCCCGATTGACGTTGCGTGCGGTCGGTGAACAAATGTGTTCGTCGTTTGGGGTCGAGAGTGACGTTCCCCGCATCTCCGTTCCCCAGAAATATTCGTGGAGGGAGTGACGACAGGAGCTTCCGGAGGCTTCCTTTGTCACCGTCCCCTCGTTGAGTCGCCGGGTCTCCTGAGGCGGAGAGGGAAAGGCAACCCTCGGACAAGAGGTTGCTGTTTGGCCGCCAAGCGGTTTCCCCCAAATTTAAATTTTAGGCCGGGTCGGCCCAGCTAAAGCCGAGAAAACGGGGGCGCCCCCAAAAAGACCGGGGGCTAGCGGGCTGGTGAGGCAAAAGGGGCGTCTCAACCAGGGGGTGGAGGGGGGAATTTGAGTTGGGGGACAATTCCCTTTGGGTCCTGGACCCGGGTCTTGGCCCCGGGTTTTTCCGCATTTGGGGGTGGAAAAAAACCCCTTTTTTGGTGAGGTTTTTCCCTGCCAGCCCGCAGGGAAAGTGACCAAACCGGGGCTTTTGCAGGCTGGCCCGAAAGTCCGTTCCCCGGGGGAAAGGGGTCCCCAGGGTTTTTTTGGTCTATCCCATCGGGGCCAGGGGTCTCCGGGTTTTTTCCCATTTAGGGTAAAGGGGAAAATCTTTCCTGAGATGGAAAGGGGGGGTATGTTTTTAAGGGGGGTCCCCCAAACGAACCCCTTGGAATTTAAAAATCTGGGGGTCAGGGAAAAGGATCTCGGCCCCTTTAAAGGGAGGAGATTTGAGTGGGGCCCAAGAAATGGTGCCTTTTTTGGGGTCCCTTCCGGAGCTTTGGGGGAAAAAACACTTTTTTGGCGGGGCTTCGAAAGGGGGCCAAAAAGAAGAGGCAAGGGGGAGTGGATCTTTTCCCGAGTAAAAAGGGGCCATGGCGGAAGGGGAAGAGGTGCTGCCGGGGTCGGGACCCTCTCACGGTTTTCGGACCTTTCGGCCCTCCTTGGGTAGGAGGTTTGCCGACCTTTGGGTCGAATTTCAAACGGGGGTTTTGGGCCCGGGTGGGGCCCCCTTTTTGCGGGGCGGCCTGGGGCCCCTCCATTTGGAGGGGGGGTTCCCTGGAGACCCCTGTAGGCTCAGGTGGTGGGGCTGGTTCTCCAGGGTCTGGTTTTCCCTGGTTGGGGGGGTCCCGCCCTTTTCTTTCCCCTCGGGGGGAGGTTTTCCCGGGGGATTTCCTCTGGGCCCCGGGCCCCCCAAAAAAAAAAGAGGCGTCGGGCGGGCGCGTAGGCCAGGGGGTGCCTTGAGAAGGTGTGTTCCCGTCCTCTGGGGACTTTGCCCCGAAAGGAAAAAAAAAAGGGGCGGGTTTTTTCCTCCTCCAGGCCCCCTCTAATTTGTTTGGGCTCTTGACAATTGAGGGGAGGGGGGGGGGAGGGGTTTATGCGGGCGTTTCCCGGGCCCGGGCCCCCGAAGGGCGATTGATTTTGCCCATTTTTGGGCATACCAATCTCGTCTCCCTTGGGTGTGACGGGGAGCATTTTGGTTTCCTTCCGGGGAAGGACTCGGCTGGCAAGGCGGGGCTCTGTCGGGCGAGCTTCGCCGGTTTTTTTGCCGAAGGGAAAATTAGGGTTGGCCCTCCCCCCCCGTACGGAGGAGATACGGGTCCCTGGGTCCCGGGGCCCAATTTAGGAGGGAAAAATCCTGGGGTCGGGGGCTGAGTGGTGGATTTTGGGGTTTGGACTCAAAGGGGGGGGAGATACGTTTATCCCCAAAAAAAAAAATCGGGGCTTTTGGATCCCGGTTGGGCCCCCTGGGCTTTCGCGAAAAATTGGGGGCCTTTAGGTATGTTTGCAAAGGGGGGACGAGGCCCCAAAGGGTTTTTCCCGTTGGCCCCGTCGCCCCCTGCAGTGTTTCGATGCCCCGCCTTTGGACATTTGTTAACAGGTGGGGGTCTGAAAGGGTTTTTCGAGGGCTGCTTTTTTCCGGTGTGGGAAAGAGGGGCAGGGGGGCCGGGCTTGAGGCGCGGCCCCAAGGTTCCCCTGCTCCCTCAGGGGAGGCGGCAAACCAAACCCGGGGGGCTCGGGGGCGTGGTTCCCGGAGGGGGGTCCCCCTTGCAGGGCCCTTTACAGGTAAAGGGAAAAAGGCCCCTTTTTTCGTGGAAGGGTCCGGGCGCCCTGATGGGGGGGGGCTGGTGATCACCCCCCCCGTCCGTTGGGGGGCCCGGCGGGGGTTTCGGGGGGCGGGGAGTGTTCGAAGGTGCACCGTGGGTTCCCCCTGTGCCCCGCCGAGTTGATGTCAGGGCTCGGATTTTCTACTGTTGTTTGAGAAATCGGGCCCTTTCTGTTCCCCTTTAAAATTTGGGCTTTTGGTTGGTTACGTTCTTTTTTCCTTTGTCCCTTCTCTGTTTAGTAGGTAGGGGGCGATGGTTTTTTGGTGCCCGGGGAGGGGTTTCCGAGAGGTAACTCCCCGGCCCCCCCTTTTTCCACGCCCAAATTCAGTTTGGGGGGTTTGGTTCCTTTTTTTCTTTCGTCAAAGGGGGGGTAACTTCCCCACCTTTATTTTTTTTTTCGGCCCCCCTTTAAAGTGGGGTCTCTCTAGGAGTCGGGCCTGTGGCCCCTTTCTTGTTTCTATTATTCTTTTGGGTTTTGTAACATGGAGTGTACCGTCGAGGGGTTTGTTTGGGCCGTTTCGTCATTTATTGGGGCTGATGCCCGCGGTCATCTTTGCCAAAAAAGGCTGGCAGGGGAAAGGGGTGGGGGCCCCCAAAACCCATTGCCCGTTGGCCTCGGGGTGGCCCGGGGGGGAGTGTAGCCCGCTCCCCCTATTTACCCCCCTCGGGGGGAGGGGGGATTTTGGGCGGGGAAAATTAGTTTTCCCGGGGTTTTCAAACCTTAAAAGGGGTCCGGGTCCTGGGGGTTTCCCCCGGGAAGGAGGGGTTAGGGGTTTCCCCGGTGGACAATACCCGTCAAACCAGGGGGTTAGTCCCCTTTTTTGGCTGGTACCCCCGTCCCCTTTCCTTTGGGATACTACGGACGGGGGAAACCGCCACGAACCCCCTGGGCCCCCCCTCAAGGGGGGGAGGGGCCCAAAATTTTGGTTTTGGCAAATTTTCCGACTTTAAAAAAAAAAAAAAAAAAAAATTTTGACGGCGCCCTGAATGGATTTAAAAGGAAATTCCCCCCTGTCCCTATCTTAAATTTTCTAGCGAAAACCCTGCCAAGGGGAAAGGGGTTGGAAAAATTAGCGGGGAAAGAAAACCCCGTTGAGCTTTATCTAGTCTGGCACTGGGAAAGGGGGAAAAGAGAGGTGTTTGCATAAATGGGAGTGGGGAAAATCCCGGTTTTAAATACCACTACTTTCAACGTTTTCCCTTACTACTCGGGTTTGGCGGGGCGCGTGCCCCGAGGGGGTTTGCGCCCCGGGGGTTTACGGTTTTTTTAAAAGCCAAAAGGTTTTCAGAGTGGCGTGAGGGCCCCGGGCCATCCCCCGTTAAAACTCCCGGGGATTCCCATTCAGAAAACTGCCAGGCGGGAGTTTTAGGGGCGGTACATCTGTCAAAAAATAAAGCAGGTTGGTTCCCCCCAAGGCCCCTCAGCGAGGGAAAGAAAACCCCCCCCCGAGAGCAAAAAGGGGGAAAAAACTGGCTTGTCTCCGATGTTCAGTAGGAAGAGACTGCGAAGCACGGCCTATCGATTCCCTTTTTGGTTTAAGAGTTTTTAGAAAAAGGTGTCCGAAAAATTACCAAGGGGTAAAATTTGGTTTTGGCGGCCCAACGTTCATAGCGGAAAGCGGCCTTTTTGGGTCCTTCGATGTCGGCTCTTCCTATATTGGGGAAGCAGAATTGAAGGTCGGATTGTTAACCCCCCCAAAAGGGGGAAAGTGAGCTGGGTTTGGGGGAGACCGTCGGAGACCGGTTTGTTTTAACCCCACTGAGGGCTAGTCATTGCGATAGTAAACCTTTCATACGAGGAAACCCCCAGGTTGGACATTTGGTTTTACGCCCGGGCGAGCGGGGTTGGTGGGGAATTCCAAACCGTTTGGGGTTTTGCCTTTAAAAGCCTCTAAGGCCCCTATTTCCCCTCTAGTGAAGGTGGCAAAAATTCTCTGGGGTCCGTGAAATCGAAAAGGGCCAAAAACCCAAAGTGCATACTAGGCGGCCGGGGGCCCCCGGGGCCCGTCCGTCCCCCCCCGAACCCGGTTTTTCCGTAAGGCGCCACGCCCCTCCTCGGGATCTTCCGGTACGACGGCACGGCGTTAACCCTCGATCAGGGTTTCGCAATTCGATGTCGGACTCGGAATCGCTGAGACGACTTGTACCTGGGGGGTTTTACTCGGGAAGCGTTTCCCCGGCGATCTGTTGGACTCCCCCGGGTTGGGGGTTCTCTTTCGGGTTGACGAGCCCCCCACGTTCGACGGCGAACAACAGCCCGAACGGACTTGGATGAATTTCTCGCTCGCCGGCGAAACAACACCCCCGACGGAAAACCCCCTTGGGGGGGGGTTGGGAAAATTTTTCCCCCCCCGGGTCGCGGCGGGGGGGGAAAGAAAACCCCGAACGGGTTGAAAAATTTTCCGGCCGGCGAAAGCAACACGCCGCGAACGGCTTGGGAAAAATTTTTTTCGCTCGCCCGGCAAAGCAAAAACGCCCGAACGGACTTGGAAGAATTTCTCGTCGCCCGGGGAAAGCAACCCCGCAGCGAACTTGGAAAATTTTTCGCTCGCCCCGGGGAAAACAACACGCCGCGGCGAACTTGGAAAAGGGGGCTTGGGCGGAGGTGTCCCCGCCAAAAAAGCAGCACCCGCATTGGCTTGGGTACGGCGGCCGGCGCCGGAGGTCCCCGCCAACAAAAGCAACACGTCGCGGAACGGACTTGGAAGAATTTGTCGCTCGCCCGTGAAAGCAACACGCCGCGAACAGACTTGGATGAATTTCTCGCTCGCCCCGGGGAAACAACACGCCGCGAAGGACTGGAAATTTCCGCTCGCCCGGCGAAAGCAACACGCCGGCGAACTTGGAAGAATTTGTCGCTCGCCCGGGGAAAGACACGCCGCGAACGGACTTGGATGAATTTCTCGCTCGCCCGCGAAAGCAACACGCCGCGAACGGGACTTGGAAGAATTTGTCGCTCGCCCGGCAAAAACAACACGCCGCGAGCAAACTTGGAAAAAGCGGCTTGTGCGGCCGGAGGTGTCGCCCCCCTACGAAAGCAACACGCCCCGCGATCGGACTTGGGGTACGGCGGCGCGTGCCGCCGGATGTGTCGCCCGCCAACGAAAAACAAACGGGCCCCGATCGGACTCAATGCCCGGAGGTACCCCCCGGCGGGGCGACGGACTTGGTAAATCTTTGGGGGCGTCCGGAGGGGCCTCCCTCCCAAGGTTTACGCGGCCCCCTTTTTTTGGGGCCCCACGTTAATCACGCCCCCTAAAAGGGCCTCCGGTTGCCGGCCCCTGATTTTTGCCCTCGGCGAATGTTCCGTACCGAAACGCGGTCAAAGCATTGCGTGTTTCGTATCATCCTAAAAATTTGAAAAAATGTTTCCCACACGTGGGTTTTAGGGCACGTTTCGAGTTATAATCGGCAGCGCCCTCATTTCGACGAGCGCCCAAAGAAAAAACTTTTGTCCGAAAATTTTTACGTACTCCCTCGTTGCGGCGAGTCGTAAAAAGTACTTTTCGATCTCTCGCCACCGGGGTGGGTTTGACCCCTTCCGTCCTCCCGACCGCTTGGCCGGTCGTTGGGTACTATAGAGGTAGGGGGGATTTAATATTGTACGATCCGCTTCACGTTACAAACAAGAATCGCCCGAACGGGCAAACGATTTTTTCGAGTGCGACTCTGACCGGGGAGAACATTATATAAAATGTTTGATTTGGAAACCAGAATATAAAAAAAAACGATCGTCCAGAACCCCGCCGCCAATCTTCTATCTTTGGGGGTTTCGTGTCTCGCGAGAACGTACGTTCGCTCTCGCGTCGTCTCGTATTCCTCTTCGCCGGGGATTTCGGGTGCGGCTCTTCTCGTTCTCGCCGAACCGCCCCCAAAAAATTTAACCCACACTTTTTTTTTTATTACGAGCACAGCATTGCCACGACGGTGCCCAAAAGACCGAAGGGCTTTTTATGTGGCGCGCACGCCTTTTGTGTTGGCCGCGGGGGTTTTCCCTCTCTTTTTCGTACGCACAGCGGAATCGTCCGCGCTTACCGGGCATCTACTCCACGGAAAACATTTTTGCGTAAAATTTTGTTTCCCTTCCCGCTGGGGTTTTGTACGCCGTACGGGAAACCTTTTTGGGCTGGGGGGTGTGTTTTTTTTAAAACCCGGTTACTAACCAAAAAGAACATTTTTCCTCCCTTCTAACCATGCCTCTTCGATCTAGCGTCAGGGTGAATCGCGCGGTCCCCCCAGCCCGGGCGCATCAAAACCCTTTTGGGGGGAGAATAAAAAACACGAGAAATTTTGGGATCTTTTTTTTTTTTTTAAACGGAGAGGGGAGGAAAAGGGGAAGGCGGCGGCGTGGGGGGTTTACCCCTCGCCCCTTCGTTCTCTCGTACTTTTTAAACAAAATCCCTTTAAACCCCGCAGATTTTTCCCGACCGGCTGACAAGACCGGGGGCAAAAAATGGCACATACAGGTGTCGCGCGCGCGTCGGTTTTTTTCGGGCATCAAACGCGCCCCCGCCCCGAAAAAGATTAAAACCGACGAGTCTTGGGGTTTTCGCTCCCCGGGAGTTACCCCCCTTGCGAGTAACCAAACCCACGAAGCCCCTTTGGGGTTGTTTCCCTGCCAGTAGTCAATGTTTTCCCTCAAAGTTTAACCCAATGCATGTCTCGGCTCCAAATTTAAAAGGTGAAACCGCGAAGGGTCTCTTTAAACCCGTTAGGTTTAAATTAGATTGTACCCCATTTACTTGGATAATTTGGGGGAAACTGAGCTAATACAGGGAAAAACGGTCCCGACCAGTGATGGGGGGCCCGCTTTTATTAGATAAAGACAATCGGGGGCCCGGGCGGCTCCCCGTTCGTCCCCTTTTTTTTTGGGTTTGGACCCCTTGAATAACTTTGTGCTGATCCACGTCCAACCGCACTTTTCGTACAGTAGAAACCCACCTTGACCCCAGGGAGAAAATCGGAAAAAGCGCCGCGATCAGAGGGGGAAAGGGTTTTTAAGGGCCCGTTTTTCTAAAAATAGCCCGGAACAATTCTTTTTATTCTATCGTTCGGGGGGTTGAAAGAGCTTTTTGGGGAATTTAAATTTACTTTTAAAAAAATATTCTTTTTTGGTTATTATCGGGACTAAAGTTTCTCCTCTCGCGGGGCCCCGCGGTTTAAACCATTACGGTGATTTAAACGAAACGCGCTTCCTTTTCGCGGGCCCGGGGGGTATACTTATCCCCATGCCCGAGCGCTATTTGAAATAATTTTTAATTTAAAAAAAATTTTTTTTTATGCATGTTTCATTTGAAAGGGGAATAAAACCGGCTGCATAAAATTTAAACCAATGATTTTTTTTAATGCTTTTTAATCCTGCAGGTTTTTAAACGTTCGAATCTCGAACTTTCCGGCCCCCCTTGAAAGGAGTATCCCTTTAATAATAAACGTAGCTGGAAGTGGGGGCGCAGCCTTTTCCCCGCTCCCCCGCGAGTAGGGGGCACTTGGAGCGCCCACTTTGCCTGACGGATTTTCTTTCAAGAATGCTGAATCGAACAGCTGTTTATTTTCGAGCGAAGCGGGATAGACGAAATTGTCGGGAACGAAATTGGGGAAATACGCAAAATTTTTCGATTTTTATTTAACCGTGATTGAATAATAAACAAATTTTTTTTGTGTGATAAAAAGATTGCAGCGATAAAAAAGAGTGGACCCAGGGGTTAGAATGGGTTATAAATTGTTTTAGGATTTGGGGGAACGGTGAAAATTTGAATTTTTTGGATGAATTTATTTATGCTTGTGGTTTTAGGTGCCCGGTTTTTTCCCCCGGGGGTCGGGAAAAAAAACATTTGGAAAACGGGTCGCTTTCAAACAGGGGTGGGGGTTGCGTACCTCGACGACGCAAAGTTTTCCGTCGTTTCCGGAGGGGGAAATTTTGGGGTGATGCTTCCCTAGGGGCCCCCTGTTGGGGGGCCCATTTCGTGACGTATCAAACAAGTCACCGACGCGATTTTTCCCGGGTTTTTTTTTTTGAACCTTTGGGCCGATGACCCGCGTGTGTAGGTTTCGCGGGACCATGGGGAACCAAAAAAATTCCTTCTCTGTTGTAAAATTTCCACCGGGAAGGGGGCGACGACGTTCTTCAGTCCCACGGTTCGGGGACGAGGGAGACCGGACCCGATGAGGAAAGGGCCCGGGGGTGTCAGCGCATTTAATTCCCCCGGGTCGTCGGTTAGGGGTTCCCGGGGGCCCGAATTTTGAGGCAAGCCTCGACCGGGGAGAGAGGGGGGTGGCCATCTCCTTGTGGGTTTAATTGGTAGCATCTCCTTAAACTCTGCGAAGATGGTGCTTCTTTCGTTTGACTGCCGGGGGGCCCCAATACCCCGAAGTTGGGCGCCGCGGGCGGTTAAACCCCGCCACAAAATTTGCTCTTGGCAGGGGGAAGGGGGCCGGCCCGCCAAACGCCCCTTTCGGGGGTTTTGCGGCTGGAATAAGTCTGGGATTGGGGTTCGGCGCCTAGAAGGTGGCCCCAAACAGTCCTGAAATAGCGGGCGACATACCCCCCCGGGAGCATGAACCGCGAAAAGGGATGCCAAAAACTTTGGGCCCGAGTAGCCCCGGGGCGACATCAAGTTTAAAGGGGCCCCTGAACCTAAACAGATGAGACACAATGCGGGTTTTAAAGTTTGTGCCCGCGGCCTTTGGCACTTCGCACCCCAGACGGTCCGGCGTATTTTCCCGCCGGTAGGGAGGAACGGTCTTCCGGGCCCCACTTTTGGGTTTGCAGGAAATAAACCCTTCGGGGGCTGTGCTGTTCCACCGCTACGAAAGGCTCAACGCGGGCGGTAAATAGGGTTTTTTTGGACAGGAATCGTCCCCCGGGAAAATCCAGAATTCTTGACGGATGGAAAAAGGAAACTGGGTCCCCCCAGCAACAACCGTGGGGTGATGTGCTTCGATGGAGATGATTAATTCGCGACAAACTGGGTAGGACGATTGGTTTGGGTACCTCAAAAGACTTTGGGAAAATTCTTAGCCCGCCCTCCGACCGAATAACCCCCGAACCGGCCACAAAGGGGCTGATTTTTATTGAGTGGGCTTGGGTTTGGGTAGTGTTTTTAAATCCCCCGAAAACGATTTTAATTCTTTCCTTAAAATTTCCAGCTTGGACAAAACCCGTATCCCTTTGGATCGGCGCGTCATAATTTTCTTAAAGCGTCTACCCCCCCCCGCCGCGGATTGAAAGGTGGGGGCCGTCGGCGTTTTTCGAAACCCCCCGGGAGAAAACCAGGGGGTAATGCGAATTTAGTCGCTGCGGGAAAGAGTCCCGGGAAAAGCAGCCCCGGGTTCGCCCCCTTTCTTGCCCCCAAAACGGGAGCGGGGGCGAACGGGTTTCGACGTTGGGGTAGTTTCGACGTTGTTTGGGACCCATCTCCAAGACTTTCCAAGGGGCCGGGCTCTCCTTTTTTAAACCCAAAGAGGAACCCGGGCCCCCAAAAGGGTGGATGCCCTAAAGCTCTCCGGGGAAATCCTCGAGAGGCGCGTCGGCCGGGTTTTCGCGCCCCGGGGAAAATGTTTCCAAAAGCTTTCGGGGACGACGTTTTTTTTTTGGGCCCCCCCGGGTTTGGGGCAACGAATGTGACCCAGGAAGAAGGTGTCCAGGGAAATCCACCCGGGGCCCCACCTTGGGAGTCTGACCAAGATGAAGAGGGGGGCCCTTTTCCCACTTGATAAAGGGGCCCAGCGTTTGCTGAACAGGGACCAGAAAAGTTGCCGGCTAATAATTCGACCCCAAAGGTGGGAAATTTGTTTAAAAAACCGGAGCAACTTTCGTCTTGGCCAATCAGCGTAACTCCTTTTTTTCCCCGTTTTTCTCGGTTTTTTGGGGAAAACCCCACAGCAGCGTAGGCCGGATGAGGCGTCACGAACCCGGGAATTTCCAGGCGGCAGTCATCGATCCTCCGCCCACCAAATCAGGAACGTGCTTCCATCCCATTTTGGGGGAGCTCTGCTTGGAAGCTTTAACCGGGCCTTCTAAATGATCGCCCGGGAAGAGGAGGGGCCCCCAGTCGATCCCAGTAACCACGAGACTGGATTAGAGTTTGGCGAAACACCCGGGGGAGCCCGCCAACCAGGGGATAAAATAGCTTCGCTGCCCAACGAAAAACTAAACCGTTTTTGGGGACCCGGGGACACTTTGGGGTTTGGCTGGTGGCGAAGGAGAATGGTCGTCGAAAGGGTTTGCCCACCTTAATCCCAGATTGGCATATTTTCCCCCCAGGAAACCCCATCTTGCTTTTTTGTTTGGAGGCAGCCCTTTCGGTAAGAAATGTAGACGTAACTGAGGGGTTTAGCTGACCATTTTTCGGGGGAAGCCCCCTTCGCCTTGCAGCCCCAAAAAGAGCGCCCTTGAAGGTTTCTTTTTGGCTTCCTGAAGGGTAAAGCTCCAGCCCAATGTCTCCATTTAAGGGTCGGAGCGGGGAACCGCGGCCCCCCTCAGGATACGACGCCTTCGCCCACCAAAGCGGGGTGCAGGGGTGCGGGGGCCCCAAATATGGACGCAGGCAAACCAAAGTTCTTTTGTCAGCCAATTTTCCTTGATCTCGAGCTTTTAATCCTTCCTCCATAATACCTTTGCGGGCTCGATCATGGGAGGTACCCGGTTTTGGGCCGGTACATTTCTAAATGTGGGTTAGAAAAGACGTACCGGGGCCTTCCCCAAACCTATTAGGATTCGCTAGGCAGGAACCCAGGGGGGGGTCCCGCATCAAAAAAACCCGGTTAAAGACAGTCGCCTTTGGGCCCAAAGGGCTCAAAACCTTTTAAGACCACTCTCACTTAGAAAGGGGCCCACTGCTTTGGGCGCGGGAAACCCCGGGTGGGGAAGGTAAAAAGGTTTTCGTTGTAGAGATCCAGTATTGACAGGGAAACCGGTTTCATTTTTTTTTGAGGCCCAAAAGTTTGCTTAAATGAAACCCCGTCCCCTTGGGGAAAGGTACTTTCTCGTTCTTTTTTGCGGGACTTGTTGCGGGGCCCCGATTTCCCGGGCGCGTCGAGGGGTTTAGAGGTCAGGCAGGGGCCCTCAAATCGTCGGCAGCCCTCCCCACAAAATCGACCTTTGGGCTGTCGAGGGGTGATTTCGCGGGAAATTGATCCTGGGCCTCCTGGTCACCCTTTTAAAAAAGATTGTAAAGGGCCTTTTGAAGTTTTCTCCTTTTCCCAGAAGCGACGCACCGGGAAGGGGAAGGGGCCCTCTTAAATTCGGCATTGGTGAGGGGAACGTGTTTTTCCGGTGTCTTTCCCCCCCCCAAAACCCCAAGCCTACAATCCGCCGACGTAGTTTGTTGGGGGCTATTTGGTTCATGTCGTTTTCCCTTTTTTTTGGGCCCTGACAGGGGATTGAACCGAAAACCGTCCGCGCCAAGGGGGGGGGGAAAAACCGGATCAGCTGAGGGGAAAATCAGGGTCCGCGAGTTCCAGCCCCTTTAAAAATAAAACCAGTTTTCCCCCGCCGCCGTTTAGCCCCCCGGCCCTAGATGGTCAGCTTGGGGCCAGCACCAAGCTTTAAAGGGTTATGGAAGGCACCACTAAAACTGGGGGGTTAAGTGCCACTTTACCCTTTAAAAACGCCTGTTTTTTTCCCCGCCGCTCCATACCTAAAACCGAAGGGGAGCCCCGTGCAAAGCCTCGTTTTTTGACCCTTTTCCCAAAACAATGGAGGATTCCGACCCTTGGGTCGCCCAGGGCCCGAACGGGGGGCCCGGAACCAAAATCGTTTCGCATACGCAAACGCGCGCCGTGGCCAAAAACAGCCAGGCGTGGGAAAACCCGGTCCCTTGCGACGTCGCCCTTTTTGACAGCCCTCCGATGAGGGGTAGGCATCATGGAGTGAGGTATGATGCCGGTCATTTTCACGCGGAGCAGTTCTTTTTGGAGGCGAAAACCTTATTTTGTGTCGGCCAGACAGGGGTTTTCCCCACAAGTCGGTTTCCCTTTGGGCGTCTGCTTGCCCCCTGAGGCCGTCCCCTTTTTTCCTTTAAATTTCCACAACAAATCACGAAATGGTCACCCTGGCAGGCTGAACAGCGTCCCCTGGTGTTTCCCTTGGCTTTTGAGTCCTGCTTCCAGCATGGGGGGTACGAGTCGACTTTGACCCGACTTTCGGTTTGGCCGGTTTTTTTGGAAAAAGACGGGGGGGGCGTCTTCGTTGGGTAACGACTCCAGAGTGTGAAGGGGGCGGGGCCCCCCAAGGAATCGCTCTAAAGCCCGGGGGTATGGCGGAGGTTTTTTTGTCCCCACCCCACTGATGGAAGGGCTTTTCAATCCCGGGGAGAGCGCCCATCCCAGAAGGTTTAAAGGCGAGGGGCCAAAATCCCCAGTACTTTTCCCCCACCGGCCGGTCATTTCTCGTTTTCCCACTGACCGTATTTTTAATGCCCTGGAATATCTTTTTTAACTCACAGAAATTTTTTCCCTTCATCCTTGGGAGGCTTAAAAAATTTTTTTAAAAAAGACGGGTTTTAACGCTCCCTTTTCATAGTATCGCTTAGAGGTTTTCCCCGGCTGTTTTGTAAATTTGCCCTTTGGAAACTGAGGTTTCTGATGAGAAATCCTTTCCCCTTTAAAACCGCTCTTCAAATAGTGGGGATTTTTTCTACAGGCCTTTTGTCGTCTTACCTGACCGGGTTAGGGGGAAAGAAGAGTCTCGGAGGCCGGCCAACCTCGTATCTTCCCGTAAGGTCGCAGCTGGATTTGAGGTGCTTTGGGGGAGGGGGCCCCATGTTTTAGTCTTTTGAAATACAGAACAGCGGCCGTTCCTTTTTTCGGAAAAGTAACCCCCCCACTCCAAAATCAGCCCCTTTTTCACTAGGTAAAACTCCTCGCCAGGGAAATTTGTCTTGTTTAGCATAGACTCCTGTTTTTGTTCGTCTACACGCTCAGCCAAAATAAACATTCAAACGCATCGGGAAATTCTCCCCCAGTTTTTTCAATTCAGAAGCCGGGGGTTCCAAAAACCGGGAACCCAGTGTGTGTTTTGGCCCCCCCCAAACTTTTGAAAGGGGTTTCCCTAGCGCGCCCAGATCTTTTCCAATACGCGGGGGCGTTGGTAAATTTTGTTGCGTGTCCCGCCATCTCTTTACCCTGTCCCCTTTCTTTCAAAACCCTGGTCCCTACACTGATAAAAATCTAAACCCTTCCCTGGGCCGGGGTTCACAGGGGGGTTTTTTGGAGGACCCCGGGTCCCAAAAGGGCCCAAAAAAAATGGCGGGGACGGAAGGCAGGGTGGAAAGGCGGAACGGAAAGGAAAGGCACAACACTACACCCTTTACACACACGTTCCGGGTTTTAAAATAAAACTATATTTGACTAAAAAAAAAAGAAAATCAAGTATTGAAACCGCACGGGAAAATTTTTTCGAAAATTGTTGACCCAAAAAAAACCAAAAAGAATAGCGAGTCGGTAATTTAAAAACTAAATGTTTCCCCAGCAACCCGGGAAATTAAAAAAGGTAAAAAAGAAAAAGAACAAAACGATCTTTTTCGTACAGTAGAAACCCAAATCTTGACGCGAAAGAGCAATCGGAAAAGGGGCGCCCGATCACGAGAGAGGAGGTTTTTATAGCCCCTGTTTTTTCTAAATGTCGAGAAAAATTCTCTTTTTTTCTTTTCCCTTTGGGCCCGAGGGCGAAAGGGGCGTTTAAATGTAATTATTTTTCTTTTTGAAAAATAGTCCCTTTTTTTTAGTTCGGGGTAAATGTATCTCCCCTCGCGCGAACCGCGGGGTTTCCATTATCGGTTTATTTTATGCGCGGGTTTTCCCTTTTTGGGAGGCGCGGGGGATAAATATCCCCCCCGGCCGGCGCTATTTAAAAAAATGTTTAATTTTAAAAATTTCATGATGCATGTTGCATGGGAAAAGAACGGCTGCATAAATTTTAAAGAAAAGAATTTTTTTTAAAGCCCCTTAAACCTGCCGGTTTTTAAAGTTGAACTCGAACAGACAAGTTAGGGGTTTGACAAGACATGTCATGGCTTGAAAAAGAAATTTATAATATTTTTTTGGGACATTCTCAATTTTTATTATTAGAACGTGAAAGGGAAAAAACCAACGTTTTTTGCGGCAGATTTCTTATCTTTTCAAGAAATACTTTTCCTTGCCCCCTGCGGGTATTCCTAAAACTCTCGTCCCCTGAAATGTCCCGGCAATCCTCTGAAAAACAATCGGCGTCCTTTAAAAAAAATTTTGGGCCCAAAAATACTGCAAAAAAAGGAAAACTTTTTTCCATTCCTATCGCAAATTTAAAAAACTTGAATGGGCCCCCGAGTCTCTAGATTTCAAACCCATTTAAAATCTTTGGGGAATTTGGGTAATAGATCAACAGAGCTAATAACTAATAAACTTCCTATTTTGCGGCAATACAAATTTGCATGGGAAAATTTTGGGCCCACAATATTGAAAAATTTAATTAAAAAATATACCAAGAAACTTTAAAATTTTTGAGGCTAAAAGGGGGTCATTTAACTAAATTTTTTGAAAAGATATTAATTTTCCCCAAAATTTAAAAAAACCCGTTTATTAGTTTATAAAAAATTTTATTGTAAATTTTTACATATAATAAAATTTTTCTTGTTTAAAAAAAGTGGTTTTGTGGGATGTGTGTATATTTTTAAATTTTGGAAATTAAATTAATATTTTTAATGCCAGCACTGCCATTTTTCTGCCCTTGCCCCCCCAAACTTCCTCTTCCCCTGCCTTTTGCCTCTGCCCTGCCCTCTGCCCCTACTTTCCTCTTTTAAATCCGCACACTTCTGGATAAAATTCTTTTGGTTTGCTCTGTAAACTAAAAAAAAAAATACGCCCTTAGAATCTTCTATAAAATATTTTTTTAAATAGCTTTTAGGGCTCGCGCGAAAAGGAAAAAACTTTCCCCAAACATGGCCTAAAAAAAAGTTCTGGGCCGTGGGATCCTACTTTCTAAAAAATTTTTTGGCGTAGTGGGTTCATCTGTTTTTATGTGTGTGATTACTTTTGTGCTCGTGTGTATTTTTTAATTTCACATTTTAAAAATTTAAATTAAAAAAAAAATTTAAAACAAAAATTTTTGCATATTTAAAATTTTATATAAATTTTTTTAAATTTAAAAATTAAATTTTAAAATTTTTCCTTTTTAAAATCAAAAAATTTAAAAATTTAAATTTTTAATCAATTTATTAAGTAATATTCATTTCCCCTAAAACCCTTTCCGGGAAATTTAAACGTTTGGGGGTCACGAGGGGGGGGGGAGAGTTTAAACCCCGAACCCAAGGCCCAGTGCGGGGGCCCCCCCCCACCTCCAAAGGTGGTCATTTCCCCGCTCCCCCGGGGTGTTTAGGAAAAAAAATTTTAAAACACGTGAGTCGAAAAGACGCCCTATGCTGTAAATTTATAATTAAAAATTCTTACTAACATTCAAAGAAACGGGTTTTTATCCGTGATATTATTTGGGTCGCCGCCGCCGGCCTCATCGTCGCGCTCGTAAATCGGGTGTCGTCGTTGCACTGCCATTGGGCCCCGGACATCCCCCGCTTTCCCTTTATAACGGGTTTTTCCTTGTGGTTGTCCCCTTTGGGATTGGTAATAAACCCACCCGGGTTTTGCATCCGGCCCGCGTCGAAAGTTTTCGGGCGAGACCGGGATCGCCCCCGCTCGCCCCCCTTTCCCCTCCCAGACCCGGGATTGCCCCCCTCGTACCTGCCATTGTCACGTAACCATCGTCCGGCGGCAGGTAAAACCATGGGCACCGGCACTGGCAGCGTAACCCCCCCCCCGTCACCCCAAACCCCCCAGGGCGTTGGGGGTTTTTAAATGGCTAAAAAAAAGAAGAAAAAGAAAAAAATTTTTACTTTTATATCATTTCTTTTTCTTTATATATATATGTACCCTATATATGCACGTGTACAAAAATACTTACTTTAATCCATTATTATTATAAATGAATTCTAAAACTAACTAGGGAACTATCACACACTGGCAATGTGACCCAAACTGAACGAACTGAGACGAGATCGCGACCCCAAAATATAACCGTCGGGTTCCCCTTTCCCCAAAATTTCCCCGGGGAAAAACGAAAAAAGAAAGGGGGGAGGGGGGGGGTTTTTACTGACACGAAATGTAACCCCGATACTATTTTCGGTTTTTACAAAAAACCCCGTAACATTATTCTTCTATTTTTTTCAAAACGATATCATATAAAATCCCTATATTGGGGTGTGGTTTGGGTTATATTTTTTTAAACCCCTTTGGTTTTTTATTGTCCTTTGGATCGAAAAGGATCCGGAAAATGGGCCGATGAAAGGGCCGCGGCAACCTTCGCGCGAAAGGGGGGAATTCTCGAAAAAAAAAAAAAATTGTTTGGTTGGGGGCCCGGCGGAGTTCCGGCCACTCTAAAATTTAAAATCGATAAATGCCTTTACAATCACAAAGAAATCCCGAAAATTTCCGCACGGGGGATAATCGCCGTCAGATCGTCAGGGGGTAGGGGGGGATTCGGCGGAAGGGGAGGGTTTTCGAGAGAGGCTTTTTCAAAAATCGTTCAAATAAACAAACATTAAATATATTTAGACCATAACGAAAATGCAGAAATTAATTGTATAAAATTTGAGTAAAAATTTTGGGGCCCGAAAAAAAAGTAATTTTTTTTTTTTATATCTTCGGAGAGATCCCCCTTTTAAAAACGCCAAAATCAGATAAACGGGGGCCGAAATTATTCAAAAATCAATACGGCGTTTCCCCGAACGCGGCGCGTTGTTATTTTTCCCCACGCCTTTGAGACACCCGACCGTAATCGACGAAGGGGGCCCCGGAAGTAATTCGCACGCCTACGTGTCGAAAAATTTTTAAACGACAGACTTAATAAGGTCCGTGCGGCAAATTTAATTCCGATGGTCTCAGGCAACAAATTTCCCGAAACTCATAGGCCCCTGCGATTTCCCTTTTTGAATCCTCCCCCGCCGGTCGTTTTTTTCTGCAATATTTCACAAGGATCCGAAGAGGGGCACGAAAAGTATCGCGGAAGAATGCGCTGGGTGATGCGTGACCTAACTAATTTTCTATTCTCCGTCTAGAACCCCAAACAACGAGAAGGGTAAGAAATTTACAAGACGATCCCTTAAATTTTACTTTCGTGACAAAAATCGGGCGACTGTGGGCGACCGGGGGAGAGAGCCCTCTTAATATACCGCGGGAGAGAGCAGCGGGTCGGCCGGGCGCCGGTAATTCCCCGCGGAACAAACCTAAACAAACTCTAAAAATCGCAAAATTACCGGGAATCTAAAAAACCGTCGGGGCCCGTGACCGCTTCCTCCCGAATACGGTCTCAAAAGGGAAATTTAGGGGCTTTACAATTTTAAAATGGGCCGTTCGCCCACCTTTTTATCCCCCGGGGCCCGGGGGTTGCTTGGGCATCCGCCAAACCCTCTGCCTCCTAATTCCGCCGACGTCAGACAAAGGCCTCCGGGATCACCCGATATAAATTTGGCATTTCCCCCGGGGGCGCCCCTTTTCCCCTGCGGGCCGCCGGTACCCCGGGGGCCCCCAAATTTCTTTGTGAAAATTTTCCCCTCGCCGTTCCTCTATTTTCCGTTTTGGGTCCGGTAATCCCTTTAGGGGCCGTCGGGAAGACTCCTACGGGGGCACCCTTTGCGATTCCTCCCAAAAAACCCGCCAATCATTGTTTATCGGGTTGGGTTTTGGTGTTCCGGACTGGGGGGCTCGGGCGGATTCTCCCGCCCCTTTTCGTTCCCGGGGCTCTCTCCCCTCTCGCGAAGAGGGGCCATCCCCTCTCGGGCCGGAATTCTCGGAAGAAGGAAACTTTTACGGGGGTACCCAGGTTCTTAACGGGATGGGCAACCAAATTTTTGGTGCGAAAAAAATATTTACCGGGCGGTCCGACTTGGTGGCTCCTCCCGGGTCCTAAACGCCTCTTCGGCCTCCCCCGTCCTCTCACTCTTTCTCTCTATTGTTTCCTCTTAGCCCTACCCTATGCAAAATTGCTCGCCGAAAAGCCAAAAATCCTCAAAAAAAAAATCTACAAAAGAAATTCGCGAAAGGGATCCAAAGCCATCCTCCACCGGGTAGAAACCCAAAATGTTGTTCGGGGTGCTCCCCTCTCCCAAGTTTGGGGCGAAGAGCAAATTTTCCCGAATTCCCCCCTTTCCCCCGGCCGGGCCTTGGGCCCTTGTGAGGGGACGTACAAAGTCAGTCAAAACCCCCCCTTCCCAAGGAGGCCCGGGGGAGGTTTTACCGGGGACGAACGGTATTAGCCCCAATTTCCTTGCTAGGCAAATTTTTCGGGGCCCCCCTTGGGGCCCCCGGAATCCAAGTCATCTCCCCTCGCAAAAAAAACCGACCATAAATCGTGCATACCCCAAATCGCCCTTTTAAATCCACACAAAAAAACAAGCCTAAAACACCAAAGACGACCCATGCTAGGCCGCTAACCGTAAAGACGGTCGGAACGGACGAGTATTTTTGGGAAAAAAAAACGAAATTAGAACCTCAATCCTTTTTCCCCAAAGGGGGGGTTTCATATTAGTTCCCGGGGGAAAACGAAAAGAGAGGTCCTATGGTACCGCGAGGCGGACACAAAAAAATAATCCTGGGGGATCAAACAAAAAACAATAAACAAAAGAACACACAAAAAAGAAAGGAAAATAAATTTGGGCGGGGCCCCCGTTGGACGGTCCTCGGCCCCATGGACCCCAGATCTCGGTATTCCCGGGGCCGCACGGGACAGTTCAGCAAGTCGCGCCGCCACACCCGTAAAAATTTTCTGCCCTTCGGGTGCCGGGCAGGCGGTGTATCGAGACCCGTCGCCTACATTCCCAAACCGCCCCGTTGGGGGGTGCCCGGGGGGTCGGGGTTCGTCCGGTGGGGGGTGCCCCGGGGGCCGGGGGCTGGTTGACGCGGGGCCGGCCCTCCGTCTTATTTCTTTACGAAATCCCCCGGGCGGGGCATTCCATCGGTGGGCCCGGATCGCCCGCGCCCCCGGGGTTCCCTGACGCAGAGCGTCGAAAACAGGGAACGAGCGGGTCGGGTCCGTGGGGTTCCCCTCGATGGTGTGCCGGGGCCGCCCCGGCGATGGCGCGGCTACGCTCCCCGTCTGGCGTAGCGGCATCCGGGAGGGGACCGGGTGGCTGCGTCCCGCGCTCCTAGGTCTGCTTCGACCCTGAAAATCCTCCAGATTCCCCAATAGGGGGGGCCGCTTTTAGTGCCTGGCCTTCTCGCGGGCGGCCCCCCAAATGCGGGGAGCGGGCCCTTCTCCTCCTCCGGCCGCTCAGGGGGGCCGGGAAACTCCCCCCAGAACCGGGACTCCCTCGGGAGGGGCGGATGGTACCCCCGCGGGCGGACCTGAAAGCCCCCCAAACGTTGGCCCTGTTGAGGGGGGAAATAACGGGATAACTTATCTAAATTAGGGGGCGATGGGGCTTAAGGTTTTTTTAATGGATTTTAAACCTTATTTCCCTCCGGATCTCCAACTCAATCCTGGGGGGGATATCCCTTAAAACCCTAAAACGGCCAGGGGAATTTCGGAAAGTTTTGCGGCGATATTTGACCGCGGAGGCAACACGTGTTCCCCTCTTCTTACCCAGTCACCACTTGGTAACCCATTCCTGCCTCAATTATAGTACGCATTGGTTTTTGATACGCGATCGAGTTTTCCGCTCCCCCAGTGATGCAGAGTTTGTAATTTTTTGCATTCTTTCCGCCCACTGGGGCCGGTTTCCGCCCTCAACTTCCTCCTTTCGGGTTCGAGCGCGCAAATACCCTTTGGGAACCAACTCGCGTCCTAATTTAGGGGGGCCGGGTGAGGCTCCAATGACGTAAAAAGCCGTGTTTACGCGAATGGGAAGTCGATAAATGGACACCCCCTCACGATTCTCTCCGAGGAACGCGACATCATATCCTTTAACACGCGTTTGTTTCGTCAAGGGGTTCCCTTGGGGGAAAAGGGGGGGACTGATGCAGGGGACCCTTTCCCCTTGCAAACCCCCGTATTTTTGGGGGGGAAATTTTTCCTTTCCCTTTATCTAGGGAAAAATTTTGGGGGTGCCCCTCGCGAACTACCCCGCAAAATTTCACAAATTTTTTCAAACCGGGTTGGCGCTAAAAACCCAAAAAACCATTCGACCCTTTGGTAAAGAGGTTTTGAAATAAAATGGGACGTAAATTGTTTTTTTTTTTGGGGGAAACGGTCCTTTAATTTTCCCCCCCCCAAACAACGGTCCATGGGCCTTCTTTTCTCGCCCCCCAATGGACCGGGTGGGCGCCTGCTCTCCTTTCGTTGCGGGCCCCGTTTCGATGCCTCATTTTTACGACGCGGGGAACATAGACCCCATAAAAAAAAAAACCCGTAATCTATAAACGTTTTCTTTTTTCCCAAAAGGTGACCTTTTTGCGGAACTCGTGCGCTTCTCGAAGGGCTTTCCGGAATTTCGGTCGGCAAAACTAACTTCCCCCTACAAAATCCCGAGTGTCGATACAACGCTCGCGGACGAAAAGTACAGTGACCTTTCCATACCCAATCAAAAAAACTTTTTCTGTCGTCCCCCCCCCCCCAAAAGCTTTTTCATCCACGGATCTGCTAGCCCCCCCGGGGGAATTTTGCGTCCCCCCCCCTGACAACTTTCGCCTCCGCCCCCCTTTTTCGTACGGGGGGAAAATCACCCGGGAACGTGATCGCGCGCCTTTTCGAGGGATGATCTCAAAATCATTTCAAAAGTTCGAGGGCCCATCTCGCGATCCCCCGTCGGATTTTTCAATTTTTCGCCACCTTAAGCTGCTATGGTCTGTGACGATTAAAAAATACCCTTCTAAATACGCGCGAAAATTTTTAAAGCCCACAAAGGGCTAAAAATCCTTTTTTCGGGTTTACTGAATCCTGTTTCCGGCCCCGGGCAGCGCACGACTCGGAATGAAAAGACGCTTTTTTTCGCCGTCTCTCCCGAGTCAAAAGGGCCCCCAAAAACCAAAAACTGGGGGTCCTCTGTAATTTCAAAGGAATTAAAATGGGGGGCCGACAAAGGGGGGCGGTAACAAGCGAGGCGTTCTCTCGAACGCGCCGTTTATCCGGGCCCCAATCCAACCCAGCTTCTTTTTCAAAAGCGGGGGAAAAGGGGTTTAAACAGGTACGAATTTTGGTGGGAACCGACGTCCACGATGACATTCCGAAAAAACGGCTAACTTTTTAAATTTGGGGTTTTTGGGGTACTTAAAAAAAGGGGCCTCTTTTTTCCCCGGGGCCACCGTCAACCGTCCGTTGGGCCCATGGCCGAGGTATCTTCTTGAGTCTAAAAAATTTACTTTTTGGGTTGTAGTAAGTCCCCCCGGAGTTTTTTTTTAAAAAAGGAACTTTGCCATTCGAGGTCTCCAAAAAATCGGCGTCCCCTTGGGGATGTCATGGGAAAAGGGAAAAAAGCGTGGGTTTTCCCCTCCGGGGGGGTATGATTATCAAGGGGGGGCTGAAAAGTAACCCGGGGGCGCCCGTCAACCATACGGGCCGCTAAAAGGGAAAAACCCCCCTTTCCCCCGGACGAAACGCGGTGACTCGCGTTTTTTCCCTTCCCAAAAGGAAAATTTTTAAAACCTTGGCTAAAAACGGTTAAGATTAGGGGCCCGGCTCGAAATTTTCTTAAAATACCCTTCATTTTAGGGAGGGGGGGAGCCCCTTTTTAGGGCACGTCGTTTACTTTACAAAATCCAAAAAAAACCCATTTTTTCCCGTTGGTTTTTGATCATTCTTGGGGTTTGGGCCCCGCTAAAAGAGGGGTTTAAAAATTTCCCGGGGCTCTCCTTTTTTCTACTTCTTTTCCCCAAAAGCCTCTTTTACCCTTTGGGGAAACTAAGGGAGCACCGTTTCTTGTGGGTTACTACCCAGTCGATCCCCGTGTTCGGGAAGCGTCGGGGTTTTCCGGGGCACGTTCGTAGGGGTTTCCGTTGCGAAGAAACCCTCCTAACTTTTTTCCCCCTTTTTCGGAGTTTAAAGGGGGGGGAAGTCCCTTTTTAAGGGGTTGCGGGGCCTTGTTTTAAAATAAAAAAACGAAGCTTTGTAGGTTACCGCGAAAAAAAAAAAACTGCCCCAGGAAATCCCGACGACTTTGAAATTTTCAAAGAAAAACCATACCAGAATAAAAAGGGAAAAATTAGATCGGACACAGGGAGGAGTAAATTTTCTTTTGGGGACCTCCTAAAATTAAAAGGAAAACACCTTCCCCGGGACCGCGCCCAATTGCCCGTTTTCCCGGGGGGAATTGCGTACCCCCTTTAACCTTTTGGGAAATGTAAGGGCTTTTTAAAATCCGGGGTTTTCCCTTTTTACTCCGATTATGTGGCCCCGGTTTGAAACCCCGGGGGCGAGCGCACGCAAAAGGGTTTTTTTTTGTATTTGAACTCTAAGATTCGTACGGGTGGCCGAATCAAAAAAATTTGGGGTATATACAAGTGGGCGAGAGGGTGAACTTTTGCGAGCTTCCCATATGTTTTTGTCGTGGGGGGCCCCTTTAAAGGGCCCACGGGCGCGGGGGCCCGCTTTTTCTGCCCCCGTCCCCTTTTCCCCAACCGTGGGAAAGTTTTTTCTGTCACTTCGTTTTGCCCGTCGTAACAATAACGCGACGCGTTCTTGACATTTTCCCCCCGATAGCCCCGTCCCCCCCCGCCCAAAAACCAAAAATTGGGGCCCGACGCGCAGGGGCCCCCGGGGGACGGAGTCGCTTTAAACCCTACGGGTTAAAAACCCTTTGGGTTTTGATGGGGGTTGCGGGGGCCGTTCTTGGGGGGCCCCCCGGGACCCCCGCCATCTATTTTTTCCCCTTCCCCCCGGTTAAACCCCCGGCGGGACGGCTCTCGCCCCTTTTTTCGGGGCCCCCATCCAACCCGGAAAAAAAGGTTTTTCCGGTGGGGGGGAGCGCGATACGCACCCGCGGGGTTATTCTTTGTGGCGTCGCTAAATTCTCAGGACAAAAATCGTACACCCGACGGGGCCGAAACCCCTTAAAACCCGGGGGAACGTTCGAGCCGGATTAAATTGCTCCCCCAAGTGCCACGGGGATTAACTTTGAAAAGGCGCCAAACACTCAAAAAACGGGACCTCCCCTCCCCCGGTCTCGCTGATTTTCTCGCAACGCGAATTGGGAATGGGGGTTCCCAATCGCACGCCACGCGGCTAAAAATTTCCCAAATTTCCAAGGTTTTCGTTCGTTGTCCAATAAAGCGATACCGGACAGGAAAAAACGGAATGCACTTGAAAAGTTCTTCGTCCTCAACCGGAACTAAGGCACGACCTTCCTCTATACGGGCTAAGAACGCCTCCGCGTCGCTGCCACGGGCGCCCGAGAATTTTAAGTTCCAGCGGCGCATCATTTGATATGCGTCGCCGGCGGACGAAGTACAGCGTGCTACGGGGCGTGAACCTCGGGGTACGGAGGGTAATTCGAGAACCGGCGGTCGTAAATAAATCGGCGCACGCGTTTGATTCCCGAAAAACCGCATCCCCGAGTCCCGACTCGTGGTGGCTATCGGGGCGCATTGGCGAGGGAACCGAGGGGCCGGCGGCCGCGTCAGGATCTCCCTGGGTCGGCGTCTTAGGTGGATCCCATCCTAACTGGGTGCAGACCTCGTATCTATTCAGCCGGGCCCTCAAAGTCGCAAGGGTGCCCTCACTATTCTGTCCGCGCTTCTCTAATTCGTCTCGTAATTGCTCGGCGGTGAGGTTAAAAATCCACCCGCCTCCGCAGTCCTCTTCCGAACTCATGATCTCCAAAAAAAAATTTTAAACGCGGGTACGAAGGGTCTACAGGCACGTTCCCCTTGACGAGCTCCCCTCAAGAGAGATCCTACACCGCAGGTCGTGTACTCCCGTAACTGATACTCAAGTAGAACTTCGCTAAAGAGTCCCGGTATTTAGTAAAACTCAGAAAGACAAAAAAAAAAAGAATGGTATAATCGAAGTGTAAACCGAAAGTAGCCCTGAACAAAGTCAACGCGAGAGAAAAGAAAAAATATTTTCAATGTTCGTGCGGTAGAATATTTATCCTTAACTCGCGACGTTCGCTCACAACACACGCGAAATTCCACGGTACGTTTTCCTCAAAGCACATCATACAAGGGAAAGCAAATATAATACAAACATATAAATCAAAATACCTGAAAGAAATGGATTAGCAACACACAAAATCAAAACAAGCAATATCAATAGTCAGCGAAATATATGCTACAGTTAATCCTTGTTCCTTTGTTAATTCGAACAGTCTGAAGGATTTCGTGCCCACAGAAATATACAAAAGAAAACAAACATTTAAGTCACGCTCCAAAAAAAAGAATTTTCAATAATAGCGTATTAATCGCATAGGATATATTAGCGGCACGTCGCTTAAGGCTTCTCAGGCAAGCGCAAGATCGCAGATTTTTATACCAACAAAATGCTAGAAATCATATACGCAATAAATGGTCATTGCAGTTTAAGCGCAAGCAAAGCAGTAGCATATAATTCGCACGCAATTTCAATAATTATTTTACGCCCGATATAAGCGTCTCACAGTACTCAACGCAGAAGTACTAGAGGTCTCGCAAGGGAAATCTCCAGAAAAATGCTGGGATTTCCGACAAATGTTTCCATTCGTCAAATGTAAATTTTGGCGAATAATAATTTCGCCTAACGGAGGTTCGAAATAAAGACAAAGTTTATTCATAGAAATTTAAAAAAAAATACGCAAAAAGAATTAATAATAATGATAAACAAAAATTTTATAGACTTCTCAAAATATAAATTAATATTTTTAAATATACATGTTTCCGAGCTTACAATTCCAGCGACAGAAAAAAAAATGATTGACACTGAAAAATCTATGTCCCCAAAAAAAGAAATACAAAAAAAAATTATTCTTCAAATATAATTTCTCTCAAAAGCGTTAACTGTAAAGAAAGGAAAGTTCAAACAGATATAACTCGGAAAACATAAATATTCGCGAACATAATTTTTAACAAAAATATAAAAGTCCAAAAAAAATACTTATCACAAAAATAATTATCACGAAAATAATTATCACACAAAAAAAATATCTTGTTATATAAATCGCAAGGAAAAATTTTGCTTCCTTCTAGAAATCCATATATAATATACACTTCCAAAAATATATAGAGTTCATATATCAAAATCGCATAATATTAATGTCACATAAAAGCAAAAAAAAATTTTCATCTCAAATATATATCGAAAAATAGCCAATCTCGAAACCGAACGTCCCGTAATAATAAAATTGTTATTTCGTGGGCCCCACGTTGGGCGCCAATTTGTAACCGTTGATTTTATATTGTCCGTCGGATCGAAAAGGATCCGGGAAATAGGGCCGATGTAAGTGGCCGACGGCACACCTTCGGCGCGGAAAGCGGGGAATTCTCGTAAACACAAAAAAAAATATGTTTGGTTGGGCGCCAGGCGCGAGATTCGCGCCACTCTGAAATTTTCAAATCGATAAATGACCTTTACAATCAGCAAAGTATCCCGAAAATTTCCGCGACGGCGATAATCGACTCGCTCAGATCGTCAGGGGGTAGAGGGGGGAGTTCGGACGGGAGAGAGGACGGAATTCGAGAGAGGCTATTCGAAATCGCTCAAATATAACAAACATTAAATATATTTAGACACTGATAAACGAAAATAGACAGAAAATTAATTGTATAAAAACTTGAGTACAATGTTAGGTCCAGAAAGAAAAGTAATATTCGTTTGATATCTTACGGAGAGATCTCCGCGTTAATAACGCCGAAATACAGATAAACGAGGCCGAAATGTGATTCGAAAAATACAATACGGCGTATGTACGGCCGAGACGCGGCGCGTTGTTATTATTCCACGCCTTTGAGACGACCCGACGCGATGATATCGGACGACACGCGGGACCCGGAAGTAAATTCGCACGCCTACGTGTCGAATAATTATTAACGCACGAGACTTAATAAGGTCCGTGCGGCGTAATTAATTCCGATGGTCTCAGGCAATACAAAATTTCCGTAAACTCGAGTAGGTCCCGTGCGACTTCCTTTGAGATCGCTCACGCCGGTCGTTTCTCGCAATATTTCACAAAGGATCCGAAGACGGCACGGATAAGGATATGCGCGAGAAAGAATGCGCTAGGTCGGATGCGTGACTCTAACTAATTTTCTATTCTCCGATCTAGAACTCCAACAGACGAGAACGGTACAGTAATTACAAGACGATACCTTAAATTTTACATTAACGTGACAAAAATCGCGGCGACTGTCGGCGTATCCGCGGGAGAGAGAGCCTCTCTTAATATACGCGCGGGAGAGAGCACGCGGTCGGCCGGGCGCCGGGATAAATTCCACGCGGAACGAAACTCTAAATCAAACTCTCAAAATCGCGAAATTACCGGTGAATCTAATAACCGGTCGCGGCCGTGACACGCTTCTCTCCCGAATACGGTACTCACAAGGAATTTAGCGGCTTTACAATATTAAATAGGGCCGTTCGTCTCACCGGTATCGCCGGGTCCTGGTGTGCTTCGGCATCCGCGCAGGAACCTCTGCTCTCCTGAATGTCTCGCCGAACAGTCACGAGCAAGAGGCCTGCCGGGATCACGCCGATACTAAATTTGGCATTTTCCACCCGTGGCGCTCCTTATCCTGGCAGGGCCGCCGGGTACCCCGCGGGGCCCTGCGAATTTTCTTGATGTAAATTTTCCCTCGCCGTTCCTCTATGTTTCCGCTTTGGGTTCCGGTAATCCTCTTTATGGGCCGTCGGGAAGACTCCTACGAGGGCACCTCTTTGCGATTCCTCCCAAAAATCCGCCAGATCGATTGTTTGATCGATGGTGGGATTTTGGTGTATCCGGATCTGCGGGGCTCGAGGCAGGATGTCTCCCGCGCCTTTCGTTCCCGGGGCTCTCTCGCCTCTCGCGAGAGAGTGGCCATCCCCGTCTCGGGCCGGAATCTCTGCGGAAGAAGGAACATTTTACGGCGGTACCCAGGTTCTTAACGGGATGGGCAAGCCAGAATTTTGGTGCGAAAATAATATTTACCGGGCGTGATCCGGACTTGGTGGCTCCTGCTCGGTCCTCAATCGTCCTCTTCGGCCTCTCCGTCCTCTCACTCTTTCTCTCTATTGGTTTCCTCGGTTGAGACACGTACCCTATGCAAAATTGCTAGCCGAAAACGCCAAAAATCGCTCAAACAAAAATCATACAAAAAGTAATTCGCGAAACGGATGCGCGAAGCGCATCCTCCGACGCGGTAGAAAACGCAAAATGATTGTTCGGGTGCTCTCTCTCTCTCAAAGATTGGCGAGAGAGCAAAGGTTCCCGAAGTTCCAGCCTTCCCGGCCGGGCCTTCGGCCCTTGTGACGGACAGTACAAAATGTCACGTCACAATATATATAATAATATTTATATTAATCGTTATTTTTTATATAGTATATTTTGTATAATTTTATACTTGGATTTCAGCGCATTTTATCAAAAATGATTATCAAATCAAAAATATAAAAACTTACCGCTGTTACGTATCTATAATTTTTGTCTTGTATCCGTCTTCGATGGGAATCTAAATAAATGAGTTCCCGTGGAATATCGTCCATTACGACAGTTTTTATACACACATTTATCATACACAGTTTCTATATTGCACTGATTACTCATTATTTTTCTTCGTAAAACCTCTCGTATATTCAAAAATTTACTTTTTAAATCGCGTCTTCTTCTAGGGCTCACCAAATTACGATTATATTTAACAATAAAAAAAAAAAAAATTATTAGTAAAAAAAAAATTTGAAAAGGTAAATAGAAAAAAAAGACAGTAAAAAGAAAGAATTAAAATAAAGAAAAAAATATAAAGAAAAATTTAAGAAAGAAAGAATAGAAATAAAAATATATTAAGACTTAATTTTATTTAATCGAACACTGCTCCGCGGCACAATTAAAAAAACGAAATATCGTTCACAAGCCAACTATCGTATTGTTAAAGATACGAGAGTACTTTTCTTCTCTTTTACCGGACCGATTGTGAGCGACTTTTTATGAAGACGTCGTCTTTTATACCGTCGCGCGCAGTTATATATATACATATATGTGTGTAAAAGACTTTCCGATAATGCAGAAAGCTTGAAACAATATTTAAATCTTTTGATTCAAACATTCTAGCTCGACTTAACACTTTTAACTAATATTTACGTAAACAAAATTATAATTATAATTTGATTTTACTTTTTATACCTATATATCTATATATATATATATATATATATATATATATATATATATATTAGCTACATTGTTCCAAAACAAATATCTTATTTGAATGTATATAAAAAACATGCATTTATATGTACCACGTAACGTATTTATTACATATTACAAAATTTTATTATAGATGAATTGAAATATAAAAACTTAAAAATTAATAACAGATGAAGAGAGAAATATTGTTTCTTATATACATATAGTTATAACATACATAGTACAATAATATGTTTGGCCATTAGTATATGCATTTATTTTGTATAATAATTACATTTTATTGCAAAAAATTTGTATTTAAAAAAAATATTTAAAAAAAATTTACTCCTGGAGAATTTACTCCTTGAACCTTCAACCTCGACGGTACCGTGCCTAGCCCGTTGCTGCTACGCCACACGCTTTTCGATATAACGCTCTATTCCATACGTATTTATACGGCACTCAGTATTTTTAATTTCAATTTTCTCGCGTACGCTTGAGAAATGCATTTTATTTCTTTATTCCACAATAATTAAAAGGATTTCATTAAATTGACAAATATAGTCGTACTAAAAAAAAAAAAAAAATGGCCCTGCGAGGTCTTGAACTCATCTCCTTTAACAACTACGTGTTACCGGCGCTCATCTGTGCACATAGCACGGAATCGAACCACGTACCGTGCACATAGCCTGTTACCACTCGGGAGCATCGTGCACATGGCTACGTAGTTCAATGTGCACGTTTTGTGCACATAGAGGCGCTTTGAATTCCAGTTGCAGCTAAATCGAGGGGATGACCGCTCTCATCCTTCTCTCTGCGCGTATTTAGTGAAATAGTGAATATTAATGCTATAACATTGACTGTGTTTTTATGAATAAACAAAGACTAATAATAAATTTTTGAAAGGATAGCTCTGTTTGTTAATGCATAAACTTCTGATATAAATGCAATTGACTTTAAGACATGTGTATTATATTACATAACCATAAATAAGGTCTTGGCTTAAAACATATATTACTTGAAGGGGAATAAAGGATCGAGCCTGTGTCCAAGTTGGGTGCAAGAGAGAACCACATTTTAAAGAAAGAGAAGGGTAGATTGTTACCTCCGTCCGCAATGCGCAAGCGCGAATTAGCGAAACGGCGCACAGCGTTAGCGCGTTTTGTTTGTAAGAGAAATGAAATTATTTCAAACTGTTTGTCATTTAGTTTTTAATGATAATAAAATGACGGAACATATTATGGAACAAGATATTTTTAATAATCATAAGACTGAATTAATACAAAGTATTATTAAAATTTATATAAATTTGCGTTTGTTTCACGAAGAAAAAAGTGCGACTGATATTAAGCAAAAAGATTTTATTAGACAAAAATATTCAAAATTAATACACTTTAAACACCAATAATATATACATATATATATTTATAATATATACATATATATATATATATATATATATATATATCGAATGTTATTTTGTTATTCTGTTTATAAAAAATAATATGTTCTAAGGGTCTTGGAATGAACCATATGATATATGAACTATTATGCTGTGATCTATTTACAAGCTGGATTCTATATGTTAAAAGATACACACTATTTTGCATATAAATTGCATAATAATAATTGTGAATGGTTTTATTGAAATTTTTCAATATACTCTTAACATATTACAGATTTACAACTTTATGCACGCTGAAAGGCATCAAGTATATATGGTTTGAATATTATTGATTGCTGTAATATTAATTAAATCAATTAATTATGTTATTGGTGACATGTAAGTGACTATATATTGACAATGACAAACTGAGGTTTATTAAGTAATCTTAACATTTAAAGAGTTGGTTTGTCTTTGTTATAAATCAAGAGACAAGAACTTAGTGTTGATATAATTATAAATAATTTATATATATTCATTAATATGACCTTATTACGCATGAACTTTTAAAGACTTAAAGTGCAAATAAGATACAATTTAGTAAATGATTATTTAAGGGGATGCCGGAGGTCTACTATTATCGGCCGAACCGATTATATTTTCCAACACCAAGAAGTTTTTATTGCGTTAATAGAATAACAAATGCTATTCCACGATTAAAGTTAATACTTTCCGTGCGGTTTCAATACTTGTATTTTTCTTTGTTTTAGTCTTAAATATAGTTTTATATTAAACGATACGTGTGTGTCAAGTGTAGTGCTTTGCCATCTTCTCGCTTCCGACCTTCCGATCCTGCCTTCCGTCGCGCACATTGTCAATGGCCGGAATCTTTTGTACTGCCCGAACCAAATTTACAGGTTGCGCGAAATGAATTACGCGCGTGTACGGAAAAATTTGTAAATCCCATCTGGTACTTCCAATAACTTGTTGTAATAAACATAATAAACATTTAGATAATATGTCTTCTTGATGTTATTTGAGAACTTTAAATCCTTTTTTTTATCTTTTTTTACATTTTATATGACAAAATGAAAGGTAGATATATGTAAAAGGCTTTTCGTAACATTAAAAAAAGATTATTCAAAACGCATAATAGAACATTATTCGCATGGTGAAATGTTATATTCGAATAGAATATTTTAGAACATTCTAGATCGATCGATGTTCACGACAAATAATTATATCGTTTTTTATATGTTTTTCAAGGAAAAACATCGCGACATAAATCAATCTGTCACAAGAAAAACCTCTCAAAATATCAACAATTAACGGTATTGCAACCGTTTCGCCGAATAATTATATTTCAATGAGCATGCGCGGTTTATCACGGGCGCCTCGTATCACCAATAATTATCGCGATTGCCAGCTCGCGCATGCTTTCTTTCAGCCTTCGTGTCGTCAATTTTGACAGCGGCCAATTACGCGCAATGCGCCCAGGTCACCCTGCGCAATATTCAAAATACTCGAATTTATTGGCGCTTCACGCGAAGGTGGACCCCGTCTTAAAATTTATAAAAGAGGAGCTCACACCCGGCGTACCAGCCTTATCGCCTTCCGCCGTGAACCGCATAACGCAAAACCGCATATTAATTGAACCGCAAAAATCTCGTTGACGACCGCCGCTTATTCTGTACTTTGATCTCGATTACGTTTTCTCTGAAATAATTAACTGTTGTAATAAGTCTTGTTCAAGTGTATTTTGTAATTAAGTGTGTGTTGAAAATTAAACTCTTTGATACAAAAGTGACTCATCCTTTGTGTTGCGCGATCCTCTCTCACGCAGCGCGTTCGCGAGCAAAGATTATATATATATATATATATACATGTACACACAATATTTTTATTACAAATATTATTAACATGTAAATATATTTTAAAATATTTTTAATGTTGTAAAACATTTTTTATCATTTCCTTATTAAAAATTTTTTTAAATATACCTTTATTATAATTATTGTAAATATTATTTATTTATGTATAATTGTTTGTATTTTAATTTTACATAATTTATATCAAATATTATTCATAGTTTTATAAATTAATATTATCAATACAATCATTAATCCTGTAAAGCCCAGTTAGAAATATGTATGTCCATGCAGTTTTTAGTTTTAATTTACCAAGCTTTTTTGTTTACTTTGAGAGGGATAAACAAAAAAGCTTAAGGCTCCTGAGTAGTCACCGCGGCCATATTGAATTATGACGTCAGAGGCGAGGAAAAACGGCTAAAAATTCTTGCGTGCCATTTTTAACTAAAAAGATATTTTGATGAAATAACACGATACAGCACTTTGCCATATTTGTAAAATTGTCCGAAAACTCTGCTTTTTCCTTGACCGTTAATAAACAACCGTCAAATGAGTGTCAAAGATGCCTCATTTTATGCATATTTTGACACTCATTTGACGGTTGTTTATTAACGGTCAAGGAAAAAGCAGAGTTTTCGAACAATTTTACAAGTGTGTTAAAGTGCTGTATCGTGTTATTTCATCAAAATATCGTTTTAGTTAAAAATGGCACGCAAGAATTTTTAGCCGTTTTTGCGTGATTTTCCTCGCCTTTGACGTCACAATTCAATATGTACGCGATGACTACTCAGGAGCCTTAATGAGTTACAAGCTTTGTTATCAATTGCAAATTTTTCTTCAGCACTCAAAAGTGCATGTACATATTTGTTCACTTAGGTGTTAAAAGGTTAATAAATTATTATTTTCTACTTTAATTAATTTTTACAATATGCTTTTTTTACTTCAATAATTATTAAAATATTTTTAATTAATAAATATAACGATCAAAGTATATATTAGATAAAAAAATTATTTGATATAAAAATTTGTTGGAGTGTCGAATTCTGTTCTGCAGAAAATTCACAATTAAAATATCTTATGAAATTGTGCATTAAATGTTACGTGTCATAAAATAATTTTGTTTCAGAAAATATTAATTTGGAAAGATGGTCTGTTAATTCTGTTCGTCGTGCCGGTTTATGTGCGGATCACTTTAGTGAAGATAGTTTTAAAGGAGAAGATAAGAAAAAATTAAAACGTGACGCAGTGCCCATTTGATTCGATTTGAGACAAGAATCAGAAATAATAATAGAACCGGCTGAGAGAATAAATGAGATGGAAGCAGAAAGGAAAGAACTTATAAATATAAACGATAATACAACAGCAGGAACGTCATTGGAAAGCGAAAATGTGGAAATTGTAAATCAATTATTTGAACAGCCTCCATTACAAACTTATCTCCCCCCGAGATTAAATTTTGATACTTATACGTCAGAAGAAGATGTAATGGATTGGATACATATAGAGCCTACAACATACGAAAATGTTCCTGTGCATGATGAGAGAAATACAGCAAATAAAGAAAAAACTGAAAAAGAAAAGACTCATTCAGAAATTTTAATTAATTCTTTGAATCGTGAAAATATGCGTTTGCGTCGGATTATAAAATGCTTAGAGTTTCGCTTGAAAATTCGGCAAAAATGTAGAAAGCGAACAAATAAAAAAAGTAAGAAAGTAATTTTAAAAAATTTAATCGAGGAACAAGAATTACACCCTCTTGCAAAAGCAATGATCAATTTACAACAGTAGGAATACTAGGCCGGTTCTAGACCAGGTCCTCTGAGGAGGGTGCGGGGCGGGGGGGTATTCGGGGGCGAGGGGGTATGACGTCACGCGGGCGGGGGGTCTTATCAGCAGATAAGCTTATCTTATCAGCTCAGGTTACCTGATAAGGAGCTCATGTTACCTTATATGTTTATAAACAAAAGATAAACATAAATTAATACAATTGTCGCTCGTATATTGAAAACAAAGTGATAAATATAAGGCCAACTTATCGAGCTGAATATTCGAGATGTTCAGTCAACTACCATTTATTACATGTATAAATTATAAAACTACAGTCATTATATTAAAACTAACGCAAATTACAATCATTCTATAAACGTTTCGACCGCACGCGGTCTTCTTCAGTATAATTATTGAAATATAAATTCTTACAATTCACATAATATCGAAATTTAATTATAGTCATTCAGAATCAAGAGTTTTTGAGCAATTAACGCGTGTTTCAATCCGTCCTGTCCAACAATGTTCGCCTCGATATGATCCCTGATTTTGTTCAGATCTCGGATAGTTTCATCGTTAATATGCGAGAAATTAACCCGTTCCGTAGGCGCTGCGATTAATAAAAAATTACCGATCAACGTATGTCCAAATTATAATATGTATCCCCTACAATTGGTAGTATGCTTACCTATCATCGTTCTTCTTGACAATTTTGCTACTTATTAACAGTTATTAAGGATGACACATAACAAACCAACAATACAGAAAGACAGCTCATTTTAAACTCTACTTGATCGGAGAGCGTGCGTGTTTATATATGATCTAATATCTATGTTTTACTCGTTAATGTCCTATTTGTCCTATTATTATTTCTTGTTCGCTAATATATCCAAAATATCAAAATACGACTCGCTAAGTAACTCAGTATCTTTGTTTAAATTTAGTCCATTTTTTTGTTCCTTGATATGTAGCATCTCAGAAATGAGTCTTTTATAATAATTATTTTCGTTGTCCATGATCTTAACATTGTCCCAATTAAAAGTATGATGTTCATTTATTATGTGTTCAGAAATTACTGAATGTTTCGTTGAGTCCAATCTAATATTATTTTTATGTTCTTTCATTCGCGTCTGCAATTGCCTCTTTGTTTGGCCTACATAAGATGCATTACAATTATTGCAACTGATCTTATAAACCACATTCGAATTGCATGGATGTTTAGTTTTATCTTTCTGCGCTTTAATAATATTATCCAGTTTGTTGAGACATCTATACCCTACCATACAATTTTTATTTTTTACCGAGGAAACAATCATTTCTGAGATCCCATCTATATACGGAATAACAAAGAATTTTTTATTGACCGAGTCATTTCCTATACTTTTTGTTCTTTCTATGTTGGCCTGTCTCTCTATAATGCTCCCCTTAGATATGATGTGTTCTATCCGATGATTAATTTTGTTAAAAATCAGATCAAGAGGGTAACCATTGCTTCTGAGTATATTAATAATTAACTCCAAATTTTTATTAAAAAATAGTGGATGTGATAGCAATAGACATCTGTCTACAAGGTTATATATTATTCCAATTTTGTGGCATAATGGGTGGTTTGAATAAAATGATAACGTCCTTCCTGAGAAGGTTTCTTTTTGATACCAGTCTATATATATTTTGTTATTAATAATTTTAAGTGATAAATCTAAGAAATTCAAGCTATGGTTAACCTCTTGTTCGACCGTGAATTTAAGTCTTTCATGATAGTTGTTAAAATTATTCACAATCTGAGTCATATTAGTCATAGAGGTGGCCACTATTATGTCATCCACATAACGAAAATAAAACAAACATTCCAAATTCAACGCTTTGAGAACTGTATCCTCAAGATCTTGCATAACCAGGTCTGCAATAATTGGTGATAACGGTGACCCCATAGGGGTCCCAAACGTCTGTTTATAAATTATGTCATCAAATGTAAAATATGTAGAAGTCAATATGAATTTTATACCCCCCAAAAATTCGTTTTTCGGTATTTTAGTATTTATTCCAATGTAATCCCATCTATCGTTAATACCGTCAATCGCAAGATCTAGAGGAACGTTCGTAAACAAAGACACCACATCCAAGGAAAACATCCTATCATTCTCATCAATCTTTTTACCAGACAATATGCTGTACAAATCAAAACTATTATTAATATGACTTTTCGCTTTGGGTAGGCTAGTTCGTAAGGTGTTTTGTAAAAACGAAGCCAGCGAGTATAGAGCTGTATCAACCGATGAAACTATGATTCTAACTTGATAGTTTTCCTTATGGATTTTAGGTAATCCATACGCTTTTGGAAGGAGAGAATTACTACAACGTAATTTATAATATTCGTTTTTTGAAATATAATCTTCCTTAAGCCATCTCTTCAACAAATCATTCAAATCGTTCTCTATTTTTTTGCACAGATTTTTTTTAACAATAGTGTAAGTGTTGACATCTTTTAAAACGTTTTCCATTTTGTTAATATAATGAGATCTTTCCATTGCCACCGTAGCATTACCCTTGTCCGCGCGTGTGAATAGAACATTCGGATTGTCTTTACAAAATTTTATTAAATCTCTGTGTGCACCAAGTAATTTTTGTTGACTTACGTCATTTTTATCCTTCGTGTTCAGAAGTTGTGCAAATTTTGGAACTAATAAGTAGCAAAATTGTCAAGAAGAACGATGATAGGTAAGCATACTACCAATTGTAGGGGATACATATTATAATTTGGACATACGTTGATCGGTAAGTTTTTATTAATCGCAGCGCCTACGGAACGGGTTAATTTCTCGCATATTAACGATGAAACTATCCGAGATCTGAACAAAATCAGGGATCATATCGAGGCGAACATTGTTGGACAGGACGGATTGAAACACGCGTTAATTGCTCAAAAACTCTTGATTCTGAATAACTATAATTAAATTTCGATATTATGTGAATTGTAAGAATTTATATTTCAATAATTATACTGAAGAAGACCGCGTGCGGTCGAAACGTTTATAGAATGATTGTAATTTGCGTTAGTTTTAATATAATGACTGTAGTTTTATAATTTATACATGTAATAAATGGTAGTTGACTGAACATCTCGAATATTCAGCTCGATAAGTTGGCCTTATATTTATCACTTTGTTTTCAATATACGAGCGACAATTGTATTAATTTATTTTTAATATACGCTGGCCTTACAATGCGTCAATTTAACACAAAACGGACTGATTACTATTTTAATTTTAATTTTATTCATAGAGTTTTTGGAAGAATAACCGCAGATTATTTTAAACAATGGATTAATGCGAATTACTTGTTAATAAGAGCGAGAGCAAAATTGGAATTTTTAAGAAATTGTAAAAATGGCGATATTTTTCCTACACATTTAGAAGGTTTTTGCCGCATTAAATTTAACGTTTTTCATCACAGATCGATCAGAAGACTAGATAGTATGTTGTACAAATTCAAAACAAATGCGATGAGCATTGAAATTTTTGATTTGCATAGACAGGTAGAGTCATTACAAAATAGGATTTTTCATCTCACCAGCGGGTTATTTAATCGTTTACCTGTACTCGCGTGGAATAGAATTTTCGAACATCATAACATTGCTTTTAAAAATTGCCACAACAGATTGGTTACTGCACACGAAAAGAAATTCAATTGGCTTAAGAGAAAACAACACTATAAGTATATCAACAGCATCAAACCTATAGATATACATTGTTCTGTACATTTTGAAACTTCACAACCGACGAAAATATCACAAAATTCTCTCAGGGCAATCACTAATGATGCCAAGGAGATCAATATACACATAGAAGCCAATAAATTTCTCAATGATACAATTAACCCTTTGGAAAATACTAATAAAAAATGGTTTGTTAATCTTTCCAACACAGACATTCCGCCTAACGTTTCTAATCTGTTGCAAATGGGTGATAAATTCTGTCTTCCGAATATTAGTAAAAAAACAGCGATACATGAATTCATCAAGGACATAGAGAGTAATAGCAAACGAAATAATATTAATAATCTCACAACGATCAGAAATATCGCGGTTCCAAAATTTGCACAACTTCTGAACACGAAGGATAAAAATGACGTAAGTCAACAAAAATTACTTGGTGCACACAGAGATTTAATAAAATTTTGTAAAGACAATCCGAATGTTCTATTCACACGCGCGGACAAGGGTAATGCTACGGTGGCAATGGAAAGATCTCATTATATTAACAAAATGGAAAACGTTTTAAAAGATGTCAACACTTACACTATTGTTAAAAAAAATCTGTGCAAAAAAATAGAGAACGATTTGAATGATTTGTTGAAGAGATGGCTTAAGGAAGATTATATTTCAAAAAACGAATATTATAAATTACGTTGTAGTGATTCTCTCCTTCCAAAAGCGTATGGATTACCTAAAATCCATAAGGAAAACTATCAAGTTAGAATCATAGTTTCATCGGTTGATACAGCTCTATACTCGCTGGCTTCGTTTTTACAAAACACCTTACGAACTAGCCTACCCAAAGCGAAAAGTCATATTAATAATAGTTTTGATTTGTACAGCATATTGTCTGGTAAAAAGATTGATGAGAATGATAGGATGTTTTCCTTGGATGTGGTGTCTTTGTTTACGAACGTTCCTCTAGATCTTGCGATTGACGGTATTAACGATAGATGGGATTACATTGGAATAAATACTAAAATACCGAAAAACGAATTTTTGGGGGGTATAAAATTCATATTGACTTCTACATATTTTACATTTGATGACATAATTTATAAACAGACGTTTGGGACCCCTATGGGGTCACCGTTATCACCAATTATTGCAGACCTGGTTATGCAAGATCTTGAGGATACAGTTCTCAAAGCGTTGAATTTGGAATGTTTGTTTTATTTTCGTTATGTGGATGACATAATAGTGGCCACCTCTATGACTAATATGACTCAGATTGTGAATAATTTTAACAACTATCATGAAAGACTTAAATTCACGGTCGAACAAGAGGTTAACCATAGCTTGAATTTCTTAGATTTATCACTTAAAATTATTAATAACAAAATATATATAGACTGGTATCAAAAAGAAACCTTCTCAGGAAGGACGTTATCATTTTATTCAAACCACCCATTATGCCACAAAATTGGAATAATATATAACCTTGTAGACAGATGTCTATTGCTATCACATCCACTATTTTTTAATAAAAATTTGGAGTTAATTATTAATATACTCAGAAGCAATGGTTACCCTCTTGATCTGATTTTTAACAAAATTAATCATCGGATAGAACACATCATATCTAAGGGGAGCATTATAGAGAGACAGGCCAACATAGAAAGAACAAAAAGTATAGGAAATGACTCGGTCAATAAAAAATTCTTTGTTATTCCGTATATAGATGGGATCTCAGAAATGATTGTTTCCTCGGTAAAAAATAAAAATTGTATGGTAGGGTATAGATGTCTCAACAAACTGGATAATATTATTAAAGCGCAGAAAGATAAAACTAAACATCCATGCAATTCGAATGTGGTTTATAAGATCAGTTGCAATAATTGTAATGCATCTTATGTAGGCCAAACAAAGAGGCAATTGCAGACGCGAATGAAAGAACATAAAAATAATATTAGATTGGACTCAACGAAACATTCAGTAATTTCTGAACACATAATAAATGAACATCATACTTTTAATTGGGACAATGTTAAGATCATGGACAACGAAAATAATTATTATAAAAGACTCATTTCTGAGATGCTACATATCAAGGAACAAAAAAATGGACTAAATTTAAACAAAGATACTGAGTTACTTAGCGAGTCGTATTTTGATATTTTGGATATATTAGCGAACAAGAAATAATAATAGGACAAATAGGACATTAACGAGTAAAACATAGATATTAGATCATATATAAACACGCACGCTCTCCGATCAAGTAGAGTTTAAAATGAGCTGTCTTTCTGTATTGTTGGTTTGTTATGTGTCATCCTTAATAACTGTTAATAAGTAGCAAAATTGTCAAGAAGAACGATGATAGGTAAGCATACTACCAATTGTAGGGGATACATATTATAATTTGGACATACGTTGATCGGTAATTTTTTATTAATCGCAGCGCCTACGGAACGGGTTAATTTCTCGCATATTAACGATGAAACTATCCGAGATCTGAACAAAATCAGGGATCATATCGAGGCGAACATTGTTGGACAGGACGGATTGAAACACGCGTTAATTGCTCAAAAACTCTTGATTCTGAATAACTATAATTAAATTTCGATATTATGTGAATTGTAAGAATTTATATTTCAATAATTATACTGAAGAAGACCGCGTGCGGTCGAAACGTTTATAGAATGATTGTAATTTGCGTTAGTTTTAATATAATGACTGTAGTTTTATAATTTATACATGTAATAAATGGTAGTTGACTGAACATCTCGAATATTCAGCTTGAAAAGATAAACATTCCAGCGATATTTATTAAAAGATAAGATAAACATTCCAGCAATATCTATTACAAAAGGACTGCCGCTGCCGACAAAGATAAACATTCCAGCGATATTTATTAAAAGATAAGATAAACATTCCAGCAATATCTATTACAAAAGGACTGCCGCTGCCGACAATCAAGGGGGTTGCGTTTCTTCCCCCATACGTTATCAGTATATTTCTAAGAAATATAATTAAATTCTAAGAAGGGCTGCCGCTTGGATCCGAGCGCCGACAATCAGTTCTCTGAAAATCTAAGATAATCAAATTTTAAGAAGGGCCACCGCTTGGCATACGCCGACAATCAAGGGGGTTGATACATGATCTATACGTATATTTTTAAGAAATATCAGTGGGTAAAGTTTCAGGGCGAACGTGTCACCGCTTGCGGCCTCGCTGCCTGCGACATGTTTTTGTATGGGATTGTATATCACCCTCGCGGTACCTCCCCAATAAGCGGCGGTTCTTTATTGTTTATCTTAGGAAGAAATACCAGCGCCGATAACCAGCGGCTGCAGGAATTTATAAACAAAACAAGCGCCGAAAATTTACGTCATCTAAATTTTTCTCGTTCGTACGTTGACGAACAAAGGGTTGATCGGGATATATAATGAGGACCGATGCCGCTGCCGGGCCATAGTACCACTGGCGAGCGCATGCTTTCCTCAAGGAAAAATAGCTGTGAGAAAAAAAGTTTAGTGTGCAATTAAAGTAGTTATTTCTGTGCAGTACAAGTGAATTTTTTACAAAAATGGAGAACGCGGTAAAAGATCATTCGAGGTGTTTTGAGAATGTTGAGGGATGGTATAGACATCTCGATGAATGCTATTATGATGAAAAAAAAGATGACCCGTTTCATTTTAAACGTGAAGCGGTGACTTCGATTGTGCAATTCGTAAGAAATCGCGAACTTGGTGTGCAAAAACCGCATACAAGAGATGTTGCCTATTTCCTGGAAATGCACGAAGACATTTTAAGAGTGACTGGTGGGTTATCCAAATGCACCAGATCGTCTAAACGACACAAGCGAGTCGCATGTTATCAGCGTCGCTACAAAAATTGTGCAGAATATTTCACTGTGGACAACCTTTATTTTGCCGACATGGATATGCCTTCACCATCGGTATCATGCAAAACACAATCATCTGATTATGATTCGGACCAAGAAATAAAGGAGTCAGATAGGAGAAAACCGTCACCACCGCCATCGTCGTCATCATCATCGTCAGATTACTTGTTGCAACCTATTTATTTGTCTGATTAAATAGGTGTACAATATATGCGAAGAGTATAGCAGTGTTTATGAGATAAGTTTTATCACGCGTGAAAGAGAGGATTGTAGTGAATGTGTCGAGACATATTTTCACGAGGTGTAAACAGAACAATAATCAACTGCTGCAGCGGCTGCTCTTTTATGACCAATCATCTTTCTTTCTGAGATAAGTTCGATCGCATGTGAAGCACAAAGGGCTGAACGAGATATATATTGAGGACCGATGCCACTGCCGGGTCATAGTACGGTGACATTTGCGAGCATAGTAGTGAGCGAGTGAATAGTTTTTTGTGATAAAAAATGGAGAACGCAGCGCGTAAGAGCGACGATGAGATGAAGGTGATCACAATTGCTGATGACGAGATTGAGATAATAACAATCTCCGACGACAGCGACAGCGACAGCGATGTGGCAATGTACGACCCCGACTATGACAGGGATGTGAATATTCTACTAGATGATATTGAGGAGATGGAGGTCAATATCGTACCCATCGTCGATGAAGATCAAGAAGAGGATGATGATGATGATGATGATGATGGTGATGAAGAAGAAGAAGAGGAGGAAGAAGATTTGCAAGACGATGGGTACGATAGCGAAAACGCTGTTCGGGAGTCGTGCCGCTCGCACATGTTTGGCATACGAGCAGTTGCATCCCTCGACGAACACACGAAGGTATGCACTGTAACGTCGTATGTCATGGCATACGTCGCACTATTGGGGTCAGTGCGAATCTGTATGCCCTGTTTCATGAGAAACAGGGACAGATTCATCTCGATCACGACCATCGAGAGCCACACGACATCGCGGTATGTTAACGCACCAGAACTGCGTTGCACCAATTGCCAGGGGAGATTATACGTATTTTACCTGGCCAACACATGTTCCACCTGTCAAGGACGTGAGTATATATATAATATGTCAAAAAAAAATGACTATATTTTTAATTTAATATATTTCTGTGTGCAGGTGTCGAGGTACAGTCTGATGACAGCGATGATTAACGCGACTCCCTCTCTCGCCGCTATCTCGAGTCGCCGGCTCTCGCTGCTGAATCCAGGCGTGAATTCCAGGCCGCCGTACCTCTTTGCCTCCGACGGCCTTTTATATATATATATTATATAATTTTATATAATTTTATATATTATTTATATGTTTATTTTATATAATTTTGATTTCATATATCTTTTTTATATTTGTATCTTTTTATAATTTTATAAATTTTATATTATAATAATTATACGTTCACGCACACACACACACACACACACACACACACAAATGTAAATTTACACATATTTATAGATTAAAAAAAAAATATTATTATCAAATAAGTGTATTTATTTTAGATTAAAATGTCCTCCTTACCTCTTGTTCCCTTTTAAATATTAGGAAAATATAAAGAAATTATTAAAAATTATTTTAAAAGCTCTCTCTTTTTCTCTCTCTCTCCTTCACATCTTCTCTCTCGCATCTTATTTCGCCGTCTCTCTCAAAACTCGTATGTCTCTTTTTCTCTCTCTCTCTCTCGCGTACGTCTCTCGCTGCAGCCCGTCTTCTTTCTCTCTCTCTCGCGTCTTAATTCGCCGTCTCTCTCTCGCCGCAGGCCCGAGCCGAATCTCTCTCGCCGCGAGCCGTCGAATCTCTCTCTCTCTCGCCGCGAGCCGCCACATCCGATTTCTCTCTCGCGCGCTGTCTCCTTCTTTTCTAGTGGTTGCTCTCTCGCAAAATATGTAACGGGTGGCGCGCAAATAAAGTACACCATGATATACATATAAGTATTTATTTGTTTTATATTTAATACATAATTATATATAAAGTTTATTACATATTAAAAACTAAAGCCACCAGCTCGCAATCGACAAGTTGGTGCATGTCGAAGGCGTTGCTAGCGCGTATCGCATTCGGCAATTCTCTCGCATTCGTTACAGTGGATCCAATATTGGAGAATTGCGTATGTTTGATATCGACCGTTGCGATGAGCCTCGTCAATCAATCGAACATTATTTTGATGCATGAATCGAGCTCGAACATACGACGTAACGTCGATTCCATCATCATCATGCGCGCGTCCGCCGATTCGAGACTTATGAGCTTGGTGTCGTTTATCTTGTGAAAACGTTACTGTTAGCGGCCCGACACTTATGAAGTTATACACATCGTTGTTGGGAGAGTCATTGTTTCAAATAATTTTGAATAGCGTGACGCTTGCTCGTAGAGTTCTTTCCACGTTTCGAGAGATAGTATTAGCTGTTTCCCCGATGATCTCCTATGGCGATCTCCACGTAACTCGGCGGATTCACTCTGATGCCGATTTCGAGGAATTTGAATTCCGTGGCCGTCAATGCGTATCGTCTTCCAAGTATACGAACCGCACGAGACTCCAGCGAAACGCTGTAAATTAGGGAAAAAAATTAAAACTAAATTAGGAAAAAAGAAAATTATAACTCGTAAAAAATATAAAAATAGAAAATAGAAAAATATAAAATATATAAAATAGAAAAAGGTTATACTTACTCGTCGCATTTCTTCTCGCACGTTTCATCACGTCTCGGCATGTAGTAATTCATGCTGCTCGCTTTTTTTTGGTGCAGAATATTTTTCTCGAGGGTATAAAAAGTGAACCACCAGTCAGAACAGTCGACAAAAGACTGATCATATAAAAGTACTAATAATCGAGTAACACTCATTTTTTAAAATATTAGGAGAAGGGGTAAATCGAATTCCTAGAAATATCTATCTGGAGGGGGAATAAAGAGAAATATTTAAAGTAGTGGGGATAAAAAATTAAATATTAGGAGAAAAAAAATTCTTAGAAATATATATCTGGAGGGGAACAAAGAGAAATATTTAAAATATTAGGAGAAGGGGTACACAAATTCTTAGAAATATATATCTGGTGAGGGAGAGAAATAACAAGAAAATAGTATGTAAACAATATGTTTATTCAAAAAACGGATGATCGTCGGATCCAAGCCTGGATTTTGCGGCCGACCACCAATTAAATAATTTAAATACATTTTTGTAACGCGCAATTTTTTACATGTTTATTACACCGTAGAGTATATGTGGGATCTAACTTATTCAATGCAGGTACATCTTCATATATGGCATCCAAGGTCTCAATGGTGAAACCGCTGCTCGCATCGTCCATTATTTCGGCCAGCCATTCTCGCTTTTCGAGTCCTTTTACATACACGAGAGAGGACTCTTCATCGTCTTCTTGCTCATTTATGCCAACGATAGCTGCCGTAATCAAGCACTGAGCCATGCCGTATGGAACATTTCCATCCTCCCATTGTAAGCTGTGATGATGTTGAGTAGCACGAGGCCTGACGCCTTTCCGACTTTATGAGCACGCTCCATGGCACAGGGCATGCGAAGAAATAGTGCGACAGGATATATCCTCTTCTCAGGATTGCCGCTTCCTTTACGATAAATCGTTTGTTTAGGATAAATCCTTGCAGGTCGACAAACGTTGGTGCGGACATGATCTCTTCAATGTGAGTCAGTCGAGAGGTATTACGATACTCTTCAGACATCTCACATCATCTTGATTATGTATCCTTCTCCCCCTCTTTCACACGCGTATTTGTGTAAACATTTTTTAGGTGATTTTGCGCACAACGTTGGTCAACGGGTTGTACTGGATCACACAATCGTGTATAATGAGGCAGTACGCAGTGGTATTATTAGGCACGTTTTCCTTACACTCAAATTCCAATCTCACATCCACCGTTGCGCTCTTGATCGATTCGTTTTGTCGAGAACAATCGATAATCACAAACGGACCGTTTTGTAAAAATCGTGTGATGGTGAGATTGGGCTCGAGGTATTCGTATCCGTAATAGTTCTTGCAGAAACGTGTGTAAGTGTCGTACAGAATTGACCATCTGTTTTTATCAAAATCCAGATTCATGTCGTCGTACGGATAACTTTCCGAGTTCAGAAAGAGTTTTACGTTAGTTAATTTACAGTCGTCGAATCGACTGATATCCTCGGACATGACATTTTTACGCCCTGTCTGCAGAGCAAAAATTACATATTGCGACTTCTCCAGTTGAGTCGCGGTCTTAATGGCCCACGAATGCTTGGTCGTACGCTGCAATAGCGGAAATTTGTATAGATCCCACGAGCGGAAACCCATGCTGAGGTAACGTCCGCTTTCCAGAGCGCGCGCAGCGACAGCTTCTTAATCTCGCTCAACAACACGTGTGGCATTCGCCATTGTATCTTGAATATGTTGATCACAGGCTCCAGTGCAGAATCTCCATACAGGCAATTATTGTCGTTGCGCGATCGTATTAAGATCAACTCATGACGCGCATTAATCACTACTCGTTTGTAGTCATCACAAAATCCCAGCAACATGTAGAGCGGTACGCAGAAATTGAAGTGTCCACTCGCAAAAAATCGGATCACTCCAGCCAGCGTTACTCATAACCATGCTTCTATCGAATGATATCGTTACATAGTTTTTGAGCAAACTTATTATTCCTACATTTCTGTTGCGATCAATCTCCACACCATCGAGCTCATAGCGAATTTCAAACATGAATGCGACACAATTATTTCCCAGTTCACATTGGATCCTTCAATTGGATAGTTTATCTTTAGTTCTCCCTCGATATATAAGAAACTCTCGTACGGCAATGTATACAAATCCTGTTATTGTATGGGTATTCTTATCTCATCGTTGTGTCCAAATGTTGTGTTGGCAAAACGGGTTGTATGTGTGAGTCTCAATCTTGACGATGCGATCGTCAAAGACTGGCTCTTCCTCGATGTTGAGAATCTCAGTCATGTTCAAATGGCACGCCACCGCAAATCCCAAAGATTGTAAAAACGCAACGTTTGACGAGGTGAGTCTCTTCTTCGTGGTTGATTTGATATTAGCGAATGATGTTGCTGCTAGCCTGATTGTGTTCTTCGTGTCTTTATTCAACACAAGCATCCCGTCGCACGAGGTGTTGCTGTCGCTCGCCGTCGTACGTGCAATCTAACTGTTATCTTCTTCGCCTCGAAAATCGGACAATCGTTTTTTCTTCGAAAAACCAAGAAAAATTTTTTTATTTTTTATATTAAAAAATGTTAAAAATTGGGTTTTGTTTATAATTTTTAAAATTTTTTCGAAAAAAGAAAATTAAAAATTTTTTTAAAAATTTTCTTTTTTTAAAAAAAATAAAGCAATTAGGTTAAACTTCTATATATTTAAATAAAACTTCTTTTTTTGCCCCATTAACGACCTTTACCCTTTTTTGTGGTTTGGGATTTTTTTTATTTTTATTTAAAAAGTTAATTTCCCCCATAAGCAAAAAAAAAACACAGTGACATCCCCAATAAGCCACAATAGGGGTCCAAAAGGGGGGACAAAAAAAGGTTTAAAGTCACTTCTATTATAGAATATGCAGAAAATTTATTAAACAATTTTGTAAAATCATTTCAAGTTATCTACGGTTCTAATATATTTCACATAATATTCATAATTTATTACATCTTGCTGCAGACGTAAAACAATTTGATGGCTCTGGATAAATTTAGTGCATTTAAATTTGAGAATTATATTCTAAAGTTAAGAAATTAATTCGTAAACAACCAACCATTACAGCAATTAACAAGAATATTGCAGAAATTGAGACAATACATAATAATGAAACATCAAAATATATTCAAATGCATACGCTATGGAAAAAAAGTGTTTTACACGCTCTCATTGTGATGGTCCTATTACGAAAGCTTTCATTCTGTACAACAATATAAAATTTTTTCAATAATCAATTATTATATTAACTGTGATGATCCAAAAAATAATTGCATTTCTTTTGAAAATGGACAAATAATGTCAATTTTTAAATTTCATTAAATCTAATGACAATAAAATGTATGCTATTGGCAAAGTACTTGTGTTAGTGGAAGATTTATATACACAGCCTATTTCGTCATTAACTTTAAATATTGGTATCATGTCTGAATATTCTCATCTTCAGACATGGAGTTTGATAAAATTAGAGCAAAAATGTTGAAAATGCCTTATAAAAAAAATTATATTATATTTCCGATGGTTACACACAACTGAATAATACATGTTTAATATTAATTTGCATTTGTAATTAAATAATTAAACGTAATTATAATACTCTAATATAAAATTTGCAAATATTATGCTATATATTAATTATATTATTATATTATCGTCACCTTTTATCATATTATTTACATCATAGATTTATTTATATTTCAATGCTGATCAATTTTTATTTACAGTTATTCTGGCGTATAATATTGTGGAGTTCGAAGATGGTTTACAAATTGTCCTCTGAATGGTTAACTGAAACTAATAAGGCAAGGTAAATGGCCATCATATACCGTCACATTAAGATTAAATAAAGCAATTATGAAAAGAATATTCCTTCTGATGATTGGGCAATTATATAAAATAATCCGTATTTTTGGTAGCAGCGGTTAGTAATATAAAAAATGTATTTTATTTTAGCTTATCAAATTATATAAAGTGAAAAGTGATAATAGATATGGTATGTATACAGTAGATAGAGTAAAAGTTTGAAAGTTGACGTGATATTTGAGTTATAAAATATATAAAACAAAAATCTAATTTTTAATATTCAAAAATTTTATACGTTTTAGATACATATGATAAAGCTATAGACAAACTTAAATTAGCTGAACAATGATCCGATATAGATGGTGATGATGGAAATACCTCAAAAAATCGAGATATCAACGAGCCAAAAAAAATTACAGGTTCATCTCCTGATAATTCTGATACAAGCGACACAAGCATCAATAAATTAAAACTCGTCAATGATTTAGAGTTAGATAATTTCCTAATACACCAAAAGCTTTATTTAACAATAAATAAGAGCAAAATCGGTGAACATAAAGACCACCATTAATACAGGTGATAGAGAAAATGAATCGATTAAAAAAAATTTCAAGTTCTTCTGATAATTCATATAGAACTGACACAAGCAATGATTTAGATGAAGCTTCTATATATCAAACGATTTAAATAAAAGCAAAAGACTTATGAAATAAAAAAAACACTGATAAAAAATTATAAGAACATAACTAAGCCTCCGATACAAATAAGTAATGAAAAAAATAATTATATTCAGTCTAAACAGTCTGCAGTTACATATAGTAAATCTATAAGTTCACAAGAACATCGAACAGCAAATAAGATGACCTTGTTCCACAACAATTCAGATACAATATCTACATCCGATACTTGTACTGCTGAGATTGATGTAGGTAAAATATATCTGTTATTAATTTTAAATTTTTGTAAAAGCTGACCTATATATATATATATTATTATTAAAGTTTTAACTTTTTTTTATTTCTATCACTGTAACATATATTTACCAATGGTATATAATTCGTAAATATTTATATAATCTGACAATGAGTAGATATACAATAATCTGTGTCAAATATTTTTGCAGATTTATCATAATTTGTAATTATCATGATGAAACTAAATGGCATGTATTCGGTAAATCTTTACAACAATTGATGGAAAACGTTTAATAAAGTTGGATAATCACATAAAGAAAAAAAAATGAGGAAAGAACGGGATTTAAAAAAATGAACATTCTGATTTCGGAAACGAAACGAAAATTAATTAAACGGAACTGTATCTCAATTTGAGATCCCAAAGTTCCACATATAAATTATTTCGAAACTTACATATGGAGAAATAAGCGAGAAAAATATAGGTCCGAAAAGTCGCTGAAGCGGGATAATTAATTTTTCGTTTTGTTTCCCTTGGCTCTATTGCCCGGCTTAGAAGGCAGCATACTTATATTCTTATATTGAGAGCCGATAAAAATATTATTCTGAATTATGATTTCGATTTGCCAGCAGATACCGTAGAACAATTACAGAGAATTGATAATCAATTAACAAACAAATGTGTTGCTGCAGAAATGGTATATACAAAATATTATCATTTTATACTTACGATTAGAAACATTTATTGAAATGTCTTATAAAAAGCAATATTTTGGACATATTTATTTATTTATATAATGTTAAATAATTTTAAAGAAGTTAAAAGAAAAGTAATGTTAACTTTTTTTATAAGAGAAAAACAAATGTTT